>NW_027106674.1:1653808-1664268 GCF_000696795.3 Halyomorpha halys
TGTAAAGGAATGCTGGAAGATCGATGATTGACCGTGTGCAATAATAAATAAAAAAATTATTTTATTTTTAATATGTACTTTTTTTCGTGCTTGCCGGCTATCTGTTTGCCCTGATGAAGCCTTGCAACGTGGGGCACACGTGGGTAACATTGGCTCTAATTAGTTTTATGGCTATTTGAGTGTTTTCCTTTGACCGCACTCGGGCCATCTTCCTTTTAAAAGGGGTTGGTTCTACTGTTTGTCCACGACGAACTTTTGAATTACTGGACCGATTTACATTCGTTTTTTTTACAAATTATCCATGTCTAAAGCTACTATAGTTTAAAGCTATTGAAATCCTAGATTTATACAAAAAAAAAAAATTATAATCAAAATAAAACACATTTGGCTGAAAAAATTATGTCTCGTCAAGGGGGAGATCAGCTCCTGTTTTAGAGAATTTATTTGTTTTCTTTAAATTGTCTTAGCCACGACTTTTATTTCCTTCTTATTTTTCTCTTTATGTATTAAATTCACATTTAATAACTTTATTTATTTTTCCAATGTACACATATCAATATTATATTTTTCAACTGACAATTTTTTAAACGCAAATTTAAGAATTATTGAATTTACCACTATTTACTTACCTCTCTATCGGTCACGCCAAATTCTAATGAGTTTTCTCCTCATTCAGATCATAGGAATAAAGTATACTTCACTGGATTTAAAGGTAATTATAAATTCACTCAAATATGTTTTTAAAAATGTATTGTTATATCTCGAGTGCATATTAACCTAATAGAATCCGATTTGTGTCATTTGGTATATTTGAGTCATTGAGTATATTTGGTATATTTAAAATACAAATTTGAAGTTGATCAGTTGAGTACCATACGAGCTACTAAATATCATGAATTTTGTGCAACACAACTGGCGTTGGTGTGCGTGCCAAGGCTAGCAAAAAATCTGAGCTGTTTCAGCAACCCCGAAATCATAAATGATCATTCCCAAAATTATCAAATCAAATTTTCAAAAGTTTCTTCTGTATCTATGTATTATATCTATGTATTACTAATACATAGATTTAATCAAAAGTATAAACAAAGACAGAATGTTAGGCGGATTGTTGAAACAGGAACAAAAGGAAAAGCAAACGAGAAGGCCCGACGGTAGCATTCGAAAAGAGACAATGGAATGTTTGTTTTTGCCGGCGGTGTTGCAAAGAAACAGGCTACCGTGTATAATTGGGACCGACAATAGCGGCACCTTAATATCTACCTCGCGGGGTACTGTCCGGGATCGACTCTCGCCACCCAAAGACAACATCTATCTATTCTTTCCAATTTGGTATAAACATGCAAACAAAATTTAAGGAAGGGATTAAGTACATCATAATAAGCAATACTTATTATAAAAATTGGAATAAAGACTGAAACCAATTCAAATAAATCAAATTAATTTTGCAAATTAAACATATTAATTATAAATTAAAAATTGGATCGTCCCACCTCAATATCGTTATTTACGAAATGCAGTCCTTCCACATTTCCCACTTGGTGTAATATTTTCAATAATAAGCATTCGTAATTAGAACCTTTGTATGAAGAGGAAAAAAAAATTACCTCCTCAAATTTTGAGATTTTAGTTAATCGGTATGTCTTATCTAGTTGGTATGTGTTTCGACAAGATCTAGTTCTGGAAGTTTTTTAAGATATATTAATATTATTTTAACAATTAATTCATCTACCACGAACCAGATATCACTCCTTCCTAACCACTCAAAACCCCTAGTTTCTAACCTTCCATCCTTTTCCATTCCTGACAATCCTCCGAGGCGCCTGAAAAGAAGATGGCCACGAGACCAGCTAATGTAAAATGTCATTAGAGTGCTACACATGGGTAGTAGTTTCTCTACACACCTGTAACACTCCAATTTAACTTAGATCAGATTTACTAAATGTACAATTGTAAATAGCAATAAATAAATATTAAAAAAAACAAAAAACAATTAATTCCTCCAGGATTCATAAAACTGTCTCCTGAACCATCTGTTTTGTCATTTCAGAATAAGACAGATGAGAGGGGGCATGTTTGAAACATGTCTGTTAATTAAAATACTTTTGCCCATTGTGAAGCGAAAGCAGTCTGTGGATTTCGACAAAAGTATTAAAATTAACACCATTTTCAATCTGACCCCAACTCCCCTCAAAATTTGGGACCAACGTTTTCGGAATGTATTAGTAGAATTTTTTTGTTCGAGAAAAATACATACGTGTACAGGTATACGTAGAGAAAGTAGTTGACAGAATCTAATACCAACTGATTACCTAACTGCTTAGTTTCTAAACAAATCATTAAAATATTATTAATTTACTAATTGGAGAAGATGGTCGGGGGTGCGATCAGAAAAAAAACATAACTCAGGTCAATAATTAATCTACGGTCAACTATCGACACTTCATTTTTAATTTACGATTAACGTTTTGATCGTTATGTACAAATACAAATTTAACTGGTGACAGACACAGATAAAAATTATCTCTTTGATGTTTAAAAAGCAAAATGCAAAACTTTCCGATTCTAAGGACATAATTTTATTATGGAAGAAGATAGTTGAGTTGATCGTATGGAGTAGATTGTAGGAAGATAGTCCGGATGGCGGTCAGTAAACGTATTTAAAAAAAAAAAAACAGTAAAAGAAAACTATTTATTGTTAACCAACGTTTCGCCCAAACAAAGAGTTGCTATCTTTCTTTCAATACAAAAATTCCGAAAATTCTCCGGTATCAAATGGTGTTTGAACCCCAACAGGGCGAAAATGGACTATATAATTCAAACTACGGTATGTAACTGTTAAATTTATTTAGGAATAATTTATGGGAAATATAACGTATAATTAAAATTTTTATTTTCTTTAGAAGGCGTGGATCCCTTTAGATTCGCAAATGCTAAGATCACTTATATTATTTTTCCTGTCCGTAAATTTAATGCTTATTCGTATTAATAATTATTCTAAAAACAGATTCAATGAATAAAATAAAACATAAATAAATTGGATAAAAAAAGAATAATAACAATACTAATCATTAAAAGGATTTCGGGTCAGTTATTTCTCAATAGTACATTTAAGTATTATAAATTTTACAAAGTTTATTTTATTTATTGACATTACAACAGTACATAAAATACAAGTAAATTTGAAGTAAGATCATAATGGTAGCACTCTATATAAGTTTAAATCATTTTTACTCAAATTCATAAATAATAATTATTCTCACAAATCATAGTGTTTGTAAAGTTGTTCACTTTGAAAGAATAAGGAAATAATAATCAAAACAATTATTTATAATGACTACAATCTTGAAAAATTGAAGATGTATTTCCTTATGTAAAGACTAAGAGGAATTTCGTCTTGGAATTCTGCGAATATCTTTAAACTGTGTTAACTTTCGGTCATAAGAAAGATTAATCACTCGGGAAATGAACTAAATAGATTTGCACAAGTGCAAGGTCTGCAACTAGTGGGTTCACCTGACGTAGAAATTTATATGGGCGTTTAGCAGGGCAACCAAGGAGCTACTAAAAAGGTAATGGATGGTGAGAACCGACAGGAAGGCGCCAAAAGGATAGACCGGGCGTAGGCGTGAAGATAACATTAATTCAGAGTGGGGGGTCTGAGGCTTTGGAAACAATATTATTAGTATTAGTTGTATTCCTGAAAAAAAAAATTCAACTAATTTATACCTGTTATAAAATAAATTGAATAACAAAAAAAAAAAAAAAAAATGATTAGATTTACGAAATACAGAACTACATATTATTCCATGTTTCTCTCCATAAACTCCATAGGCTATATTCGGTATCCAAATTTGTAACGGCTTGGAGTAACTGTTACATCCTGGAGCGATAGGGGTTAAATGTTATGAAACATTAAGAATTTCGTTTGAAAGGTGATTGATTATGAATTCCGCATTCTACTGTTTTATCTTACTATACCCGTTGGGACGTCTTAATTCATCGACATTTTTGAATTTTATTTCATAGTAGTCCCACCGAATGAATTCAACCTTTCCTTCCTGGTGGAATATGGTGGTAGGATGACCTCTTCTCTCAGAAATATACAAATAGAACATTAATATAAAATCCGCAAGTTTACAAGCTGTTTACGTAGAACACCAATAATATTTCTAGAGCAGAAGATCTCGAAGCCATCTTTTCAAACGATTAGGAGGAATATCAGATAATAAAGGAGAGATCTAGAAGAGGAGGTTAGGAAGCCAAGGAGAAGGCAAGAAACAAGAGGGTTTGGGTGCTTTATCATGGTAGGATTGGTATCTGGTTATGGCCAAATCGACATCATATGGAACGTTGAAGTCCCGATAGATTGATTTGTGACAAAGTAAAGAGTATTACGGATTTTGGATACGAGGAATTCGATGGTTCAATGGTAACCCTAAAGTCTAGATTGCCATTATTATAATCATATAAATGAGTCTTTTGTAATTATTTTAAAGTTTAGGCAGTTTGTCAAGAATGTGTTGTAATAATCGGAATCGACGAGCAGTTCCCTGTCTTTTCGGTCTTGTTTTCCCAAAATTAGTAAATATTTTCCCTTGTGCGTCATATCTGCCTATAGATTTGAAATTCTAGCCAAAACGTTTAAATGGTTGATTAGCTTGAATATTGGAAAATGCAACTCAAAAGTGTTTACTCTTCGACGACCACCAGATCCACCGGATCTAATCCTCAAAGATAAAAATGTGAAATGGAATCCTGCCAGTGAAACAGTAAGATACCTGGGAATTCACCTAGATCGCCGCCTTACCTGGAATCACCATTTCAACATCAAACTAACTCAAACTTATGCAAGGTTAGCAATGCTATGCTATATCCTATCCTAAACAGAAATTCCAAACTAAAACCAGAAACAACTGTTCTTATATTTAAAACAATCCTCAGGCCACTGCTGATGTACGGCTGTGAAGTCTGGCGAGCGGCATCCTTCACGAAAAGGAAAAAACTACAATCTTTTCAAAATAAAGTCCTAAAAATCGCAGTTAATTCTCCTTGGTTCATAAGAAATAGCCAATTGCATCGCGAATTACAGATGGAGTCAATAGAGAATCACATCAAAAACGATTCATGAAGTTCCACTCTCAGTTGCCGACAGTTAAAGGAGCAGTTACCTACAACCTGGGAAACCCAACCTCAACCCGAAGACTGAAGCCCAAACTGCTGCAATACATTCTTTTATAAATTTTTAATAAATATAAAATCAATTCATAGTCACACTACCTCTATTTACTTATTATTATTATTCATTTTATTTATTCATTATTTTTTTTTTCTCTTTTCTTCTCTCTTTCCTTTTTCAAATTAACTTTTTAGTATTAGAAGACAATTGTTTGGTTTATTTAAGTGTACCAATATCATTATTTTTTGTTATTAATTTTACTTTCCTCTTTTATTAAGAAGCATTATTCTTATCTATTTATTTTATTATTTTTTTTTCTTTTAATAAGAACATTTTATATAGTTAGGGGTGTCATTTGTAAGACTATACCCCCTCATAATCAACTGTTAAAAAATATATATAATATAAGTTATATCAACCATGTATGGCCCACCAGGCCGATCTGGTATAAAAAAATAAATAAATAGCCAAAACGTCTACAACTAATAATTAATTTTTGTTCTTTACAGGCCGAACCCCGACCATCTTCTCATACAAAACATTTTCTCTTCAGATAAACGTAGAATAACATTAAAAATTATATGTAAATGTAGAAATATGTCTAAATACAAAAATTGTATTCAATATAAATCTGGACCAAAATAAATCCATATTAGATTAATTTAGATAAAAAAAATATCAAAAAACCAAGGATTATTTTTCAACAACAAATCAAAAGGCAAACATTTCCTCTTTCCCTTCTACGCCTTTCACTACCTCTGGTGTACCACATTCGAAATGTGAATCATTCATTTTTAGTGCAGCATTGTTATCCAATAACTAATCCACTACTTTGAATTAGTGGAATAGGCAATTAATTTGGGGCTGCGCCGATTCGAATCCGGCCTTAAATGTCAAGTGTGCCGGTCCCACGTAATAAAAGCTTAACTAACCGCCATGCTTAGAACAGGTGGGTTAACTCCTCCCCCCCCCCCCTGTATGTCAGAAATGACTAGGAAAGAGGTCATATAGATAAAATAATTAGAAATAAAAAGCAATTAATTGGGTGGTTTTCCTTTTTTATACTATAAAAACCGTAAAAAAATCCATGATAGTAATTTGGTACAAGGAACCCGTAAGGAACGTTTTATCGCTATATCGTCGAAAATGTATTAGATAAAAGTAGTAGTAATTTCCTATGGATTAACACTAATTAGAGAGTGACCAGCACTCCGAAGAACGTTTCCCCCGAGATAAGACGCATTGGTTACCATTGAGCCATTCCCTTTCTCCTTGACAATTGATTAATCATTCATAAATGGACGCATGCGTAGTTGCAATCCTATCGTTCCTTCTTTTATGACCTTTTTTTTTCTCGGTGAAAATTTCCGTTAGAGCTATAAAAGGAAATCGTTAATGTCGGGCGCCATCTGTCAGTACGTGGGACAACTCTAGTTCTCATGGCCTACGGTCGGCGAGCCTTCACAGGGAGCATTGCCTCTATAGAGCAATTAATATTATTTCTATTATCACGCCCACAACACCATATATGAGATCGTGGAATCTAAGTCATAACTGTTCGCTTAGAATGGTGTAAAAGGTTTATTGCCGAGAACAATGACTTGTGAAGATTATAAGCATTGGTATGACAGTTCTGTTGAAATTCGTCCTCATATCTTAAGGATTATTGGGAAGCAAGACTGGACACTTGAGAATTTGTGTGACCAGATCTGCAACTCTCAGGATATTAAGTTGATATAATATTTCACATTTTAGCAACGTTTCAGGCCTCCCAGGCCAGCATCTTTCTTTTTTATACCCCAAGTACCATCCTTCCCAAGATTTTCAAGTGTAAACGAAACAGTCCACAGATTTACTTATTGTATTTATTATTTATACAGTTGTAAATTACATTAAATAAATAAATAATAAAAATTTTTATACCCCAATCAAATATTTAAAATTATATTGCTGCTTGCTGAAAATAGCACACATCTGGGAAATAAAAAAAGATATATTTTATTTTGTATTTGCTTGTGTGTTGTCACCATAGACTGTTTTTTTAACAATCATATTAGGTACAGTCTACAAAGTGTTTTTTGAAAAAGAAACATCTCTACGGTAATATCTTTGAAACACGTCCATTTAAAAATTAAACCTTTTGTTGTCAGATGTGCCACTATTCAAGTAAAGAACATATATTAGATATATATATATATGTGTAATCTTTACACTTTCTTCAGGCTGGTTATTATTGTTTAAATAAATAAATTTTATACAGTGTTAAGTCCATGGGACTTATAATGAAATACAAATTGTTTTGAGACTTAACACTGGACTTATAAAGAAATAAAAATTGTTTTCAGACTAAAATTAATTTATTTATTTAGACCAATATTTTTTTATAATACTACTCCAGGAACTATTAGTAATAAGTACAGTTCGTCTTGGTGCTTCTCATCTTATTTCTAATATCCGGAAATCACAAAATAAACAACTATAATAAAAAAGTTTATTTGAAATATATGGGCAAAAAAGAAGAGAGGTAGGAAGAATCCTATAACTAAATATACGGAGATGAGGATAAAAGGGGAAATTGGAAGACGGAGTGCAGGAGAGCTAACTACCTTAACAGACATACAGAGATGTTTGGGGGTTGAAGTTTCGGTCAGCACCACAAGGAGAGAACTCAACGAATTGAGGTTTCAATACAAAAAATTAACAAAGTCATTCTTTAGTCAAAACTGTTGTGAAGGTTGGAACTGGCGCGAAATTGGCTGGCTTCATCACAAGACCAGAGGTGATTAAAACTGTGTTTATCGATGACAAAATGTTCTGAAGACGTTTACAGCTGTGGATATATTAAAGTGACGAGGAACTGTGGAAGAGAAATTTAACAGCACCAAAAAAAACAAAAAAAAAACTAAAAACCTGATTTACTTAATAATGTCTGTTTGTCAACGAACAGATTACTGATGGTGGTAGGCAATAGAAGAGATAACATTATTTACTAATCTCCTAACTTTTGTGAAGCTCGTTTTTTAAACAATATAATTTCGGAAGAGTGCACATTTATTTAACCATCATTATTTCAATGAAATAACACATATATAATTTTATTTCATTTAATTAATGTTATTTTTAATGTTTAAATAAATTAATTGGTATCCTTGTTAAGTCTCAACATTCTTTATTATATCATCAACAGTCCAACGTTTCGGCCAATTCTTCCATACTCTTAAATATCAGGACAATCTTAAATAAATTTACACCTCACATCCAATTATTTAAAACGTTTTGCAGGTTATTCTTCCCAGGTCATTAATAGGGAGTCAAATATCCCCTTTTTGTCACAATTTCATTAATTTTTAACTTTTAATTTTAGATCAACTTAACAATATCAACTATCTTATCTTATATTGTTGATAAGACATAATAAAGAGTGTTAAGATCTTGATTTAACATTGATACCAATTAATTTATTTAAACAATAAATACTAGTCTTAAGAAACTGAAAAGACTATAAGTAAAGTTATTTTTTAAAAATTTATGTTGGATTTATTCTTAACCCATAACAAAGCAAAATTTTCAGTAATAAAATTGTCTAAAATTCAATGTGTACTTTTTTTTGTTGCAGTGTATCTATTCTGGATCAAAGTCCCGTGATCTATACAGCCCCTTAATTACTGTGATAAATATTTAAATCTATATTTTTAAAGTGTTATTTGCTTTTAAAATATTAAATTATATGTTATTAATTTCTATTGATAACCCAAACTAGAAAAGTAATTCTCTAGTCTAGAGTGTATTCATACCTTTAAGTTCCTGAGACTACCACTTGATTTTAACCGGGCCTTCTTGTAGCAAAGAACTATCATTAGGTATTTCCCCTCAGATACGTCAAATCACCTTACTTACAAGATCGTCATATAATAAAATTAAGAAAGTAACTTAATTAAATTTAATATATACAGAAGTGTCAGTTTTGATTAAAAAAAAAAATCAAATTTACTAACCAAACATTAATATTATTTTGACTGAGCTTTATCTTCGCCACTCAATTATTACATCCTGTGATGAATTTAAACGCAAAATAAAGTAATTAAACATACATTAATACATATTAATTTCCATATTTTGATAAAAATGGGTTTTAAAACTAGTATAAAATGAACGGAAATTAAATTTTTGAGCAAGGGGAAATTTATAACTTTATGAGTCTAAACATTGTGATTAATTGAAAGATAAATTGTATACTTCCTGTATTCTTTCTTAACGGGGCCCAATTAACTAAAGAATAGATTATTCAAAATTGATATCGGATCACAAACTAGTTCATTGAAAACTAAACTGGCTCGTTTCCGCAGGATAGTGATAACAATTTAAAAGTCAAGCAATAATTACCGTATTCCGGCTTATGTAGGTCTCCTGAGTTGGACTTTGTAAGTCTCAAAAGAACCGGTTTACTCGAGTTTTTTTTTTAACTTTGAATTTCCTATTGCTTCCTAATCACCAATTTTACTTACATAAATATTTACGAATATATTGATATATATATATATATATATATATATACGTAAATATACAGGCTAGCTATTACCTTGGGACATATATCGGAAATCGACAAACTCGGTTTTAGATTACAGACATTGGAACAACTATCGCACGACCTTTGCCTTCAGTACTTACTGTCGAGGCAGTACTTAAAGCGGTAGTGAAGCTACTGTATATACATTTTATCAATTATACGGGGATTAGAATAAACTGGATTAGGGGGTGGGAAACATTATTTTTATATATTGTAGTATTTTTAATATTTCTTGGTCTAAACTAGGGTTTATACAAAAACCGAAATTTTAGGAAAACCAGTTTTCGAATAGTAATTTTTATAAAAACTTTTTTTGCTCGAATATTCTGTTATTCGAACAGAAAATTTAGAGTGATTAAAAGCAGTTTTTGACTGAAATTATTTACTGTTCAATTTTATTGATAGTAAAATTTTTGTATGCAATTTAGTAGAACAAAGAAATAATAGTTGACTAGGATTGTTGTTTATGCATAATTTTCACATATAAGGATTTAAATATTTTTATAATAGTGAAACGAGTTATTCAGCAAATGGTTCGAATAAATAAAAACAATATATTTTCATATTTTTATAATAACCATATTATTTTTTAAAAACAATGTTATTAGATACAGATGGATACTTATTAAAACAATTAGAAAATATATAACTGTGTATTATATAATGTAAATTATAATCAAAGCCGAAAGACAAGAGTAAATAAAGTTTATGCATACA
>NW_027106674.1:1664570-1691958 GCF_000696795.3 Halyomorpha halys
CTCCAAAAAACCGGTTTTTAAAACCCGGTTTTAAAAACCGATAAACCCTAGTCTAAACGTCCAACTAATTACAAAAGACTCATTTAAATGATTATAATAAGGCCTATCTGGACTTATGGAATTGAGCTGTGGAGCCACCAAGCCCATAAACTATCGATTTCCTATCGTATTCAATCCTTACATTCAAAAATACTTCGTAAAATCTTTGATACTCCTTAGTTTGTCACAAATCAACATCAGCCATGTTTTGCCAATTTGGCCAAAACCAGATACCAATACTCCCATGATAAACTTCTCAACCACCCAACCCCACTTATATCTAACCTGGCTTCTCCTTCATTACCTCATAGTCTGCCTAGGTGTCTGAAAAGAAGAGGGCCTCGAGTTCTTCTCCTCCAAAAATGTTATTGGAGTTCTATTAATGAGTAAATTCTCCACATGTCTATATCATCACCATTTTATAACTAACTATTTTAACATGCCATCGTAAATATATATATATATATATTTATGAACTTGAAACAATTTTAACCTTATTCAAATTAATAGTGATAAGACAATAACTGTAATTTTTCCGACTATGAAGAAGTTAAGGTAAATTTTATAATCATCGAGTGCACAGTACACTGCCCCATTGTATCACTTTCGCCAGAGTACTACCACGAAAGAAAACTGCCGCAGTGTAAACGAATCTTAAAACAATATAGCATTATTGAGTTGATATCATAAACTTCTAATTAAAACGGTTTAATTTAATTTTTTAGTAGAGTGTACATGTATTAAACATATATTTTAACATAATGATTATTTTCCAAGTTAATAAAGTATGTTCTTTCTTAATTATTGTGAGAATAATATATATTTGAATGGATAGGACTAACAAAATGACAAGCCACAATTTTTGAAGACAATAGTATTTCCTGCAAATTGAATTATTGTCAAACACCATAATAATAACCTTATTACCTAATATATATGTATATTATAATATTATGGAATATGAACTATATAAGGCATTAAATGAGAAATGTATTTTTTCCCGTGCCATTCAAATCTAAATAACCGTGTGTTATAATATATTATTAAGAGAAGATGAAGCAACAAACTGTTGAACGAAAGAGGAACAAAATGAATTATCAGAATAACTGGATCAAAATAAAGAAGATTCAGTTGGAGAAAAGCGACGAAAGGAAAAGAAAATATCGAACCAACGTATTATCATCTGCCACAATCTTATGATAGGCTTATAATACAATAATAGGTTTACTAGAGTTGTATAAAATATGTAATGTGTAAAAAGTTAAAAATCATTTATCATTTCAAATCAGTGTTATTCCATGAAAGGAACTCTACGTCTGACTGTACGTTAGCACAATTGATATATATTTAAAATCTATATCGATGTAATTTGTAATCAATTCATTATTAATAGTTACAACAATCACAGGGGGAGCTGGCTCAGTGATTAAGGTGCAGTGAGATTAGCTACAAGGGTTCGAATCCAGCTGAGGCAGATAGTTATTTATTCTGTTACGGTAGCCACGAGTCAACTCTGTGGGTTCGGAAACCCCTGGGGTCCACCCAGGCTCCATAAAGCGAATATCCTTAATTGGCCAAAAATCTGGACAAATTATCCTTTCATGGATTGTAGTGGTAATGATTGTCAGATATTAACAAAAAATCCAATCCTAAATTCTTAATCTGTCCTCTATGAGTACAAAGTTATCATGCTCGATATCGAAGAATTAATTAATTAAAGACGTAGTAACTAGAAAATGTAAATGGACATAGAATGGCTGATTGCTAATTACCAATTTATACTTTCCTAATAAGTCCTTCAATCCATTGACAAGTCTTCGGATTGTTCAGTTTATCATTTAGTACCCTATGATGGAAATAATGAATAAATTAAACCCTGTAATGGATTGGATATCTCAAGGATTCTTATCGCGTACTGCCGTATACTAAGGTGTATACAATGTTTGGTGGTTAAAAGGGGTTATTTAAGTCCATTTAAATAAAACGGAATCCAAAGCATGGCAATTAATTATCTGAAAAAACTGATACTACAAAAGCCTAAATTTTTTTATTTATTAATTTAAATTTATAATTCTATTTAACTAAACATGATCAACATTTCTATATTAGATAGTCTCGAGGCCATCTTATTTTTCGGCGCCTGAGAGCATTGTCAGGAACAAAGGAGGAAGGAAAATTAGGAACTAGCAGATTTGAATTGTTAAGGAATTAATTATGGAAGGATTGATTTCTGGTTAGTGCTAGATCGGCTACATATTAAGTTGTTGAGGTGAAAACAGACTTCATTTAGAATGTTATCAACATTCTATATTTGCTAGTACGACGTTTCAGGGTGTTCCCTCCACTTTCTAGTACTATTATTCCTTTTTGTTAAATATATCCATTTCCTTTTTGATTTTTTTTTAACAATCATAACACCCCATCATTGTTTAAACTTTTTTTTAATATTCGGGTGTTATATTATTTCGGAATTAAGGAGATATACTAATTTCGGACAAAATCTGCAACGAATGAGTCGTTGAGGTCTTTATGGATAAATTTATTCGTGGCGTAATAAGAAGCACTAAGGATTTTCCGAAGGATTTTGGATTGTATAGATTAGATACGGGGGAAATCCGATGGCTTTCGTGGAGTCTCAAATATGGAATATTGATAATATTCTAAAGGAAGCCTATTTTCACATCTTAATATAAAAAGGACAAACAATTCCTAGGAAATAAAATCAACATGAACATTAAGGAACATTGGTCTTTCATGATTACTTTATTTGTTTGTCCTAACACAGTAAGGAGCATTGAGGATTGTAAGGATTGAATATAGTTTGAGTGGATCCTCGAAGCTCAACATCTTTATTCCAAAAAGGCCTTACTAGAGCCATGTAAATTAGTATTTGGTAACTGATTGGAAGCATGGACCGGTTGTCGATTTAGTTTTACAGTCGCAATTGATAAGCAGTTTCCTGTCTTTACAGTCTTGTATGAGAATTCTAAATTATTCGATTTTCCATATTTAGTCCAAGATAGGGGATCTGCCAAATGTTTTAAATTCCATTTCACGTAAAAATGTGTTGGTTTTTTATTAACTTATTTTACGGAGCAAACTCAAGAATAAGATTCCTTGTTCTACCCATATTATTCCATTGACTTAAGTTTCTCAAAACTCAGTAGGTGAACTAAATGGGATACGAAAAGTATAACCGTATAGAAGTGAGTTCGAGGGAAGAAAGTGATTTCGTGATATAAGTGCCCTGGTTGTGGGACCAGCTGGTAGAGCAGGTGTAGTGAATAACGGTTAGTGGGTCAGCCCTTACTCGGGTGCCTACTGTTTACACGCTTCGGGGTAAAAAAAAAAATATCGATATTTAAAAGGTATGTGCTGGGTATGTCGATTGTTAAAATAATTCTTATGAGGTACTAGTATCTGATACTCACAAAATATATAAAATATTTTCCTAAAAAATAAAAATTTAAAATTAAACTATCCTCACCACATACACTGATGACACATGTGTTCTCGCAGTTAATAATAACCCTTTATTGCATCCCAAACCCTCCAATCCCATATCACAGCCCTCGAAGAAATGTGGCGTAATCTTTACCTTTCCTCTTAAATCTACCCAGCCCTACAGAATCCTTTAATAATGTTGCTCTTACTCCTGTCGAACAGATCTACTACCTTGGACCGCAACTAGACAATTGACTAACCTGGAATCCTCATACAAAACTGAAGAAACATAAGTGAAACTGCAGGTCGATTCCGACTTTTAAAGCACTTATTACACAAACGGCCTAAACTTCTAATCCATCACAATAGACTGATCTACGGATCAATGGGGAGTTGAACTTTGGGACTCCACTAAACCTTACAATCCAAGATCCATCGAAAAATCCTGCATGCTCCATAATTTGTCACGAATCATACTTAAAGACCTTAATGTTCCATGTGTAACGGATCTAGCCCGAACCAGATACCATTCCTTCCATTATAAACTCCCTAGCCACCCAAAACTGCTAATTTCTAACCTTGCTTCCTCTCCCATTCTCCATGGCGCTTGAAAAGATGACCACGAGACTTGAAGAATGGGTAGTTTCTCTACACGCCTTTATCACCCCATTATAAACTGTACAGCTATAAATTTCCATAAAGATATAATCAAAAAAATTTAAATGTTTGGTCAAAGGCTTGGAGTGTTGCTAATTGACACCTGCAGAGGAATTAGTGGAGTATTTGAAAAACTATTTTAAAAATAAAACACCTTTCACTTACCAAACCCTACTTGGAGATGAAATTAAGCATAGTACGTTTCAAAAAAGTTAATTCATGATAACAATACTTCCTCATAGAAACATGAAAACATTTATTTTTTCCTTTACTTAATTTACAAATTTATTTATATTTTATATCCATTTATCAATTATTTTTATTAGAGAGATGTTTTAATTTTTTCAAATAAACACAATTTAAGTCCTTTGAGACTATTTTGATGAGGATGAGACCTAGCTTACATTAAAAACCACTTGATTTTGCACTGATATGATGTGTTTGGTCAAAATATTACTCAAAATAGAACCATTTTTGAGAAAATGTTGAACATGTAATTTCAGTATAGCAGAACTTCTGGTTTATGAGCTAGAGTTCACTTTTTTGCGAGACTTGTTTATTTGTCCACGATAGCAATAGCCCCCTTACTATATATCCCACGTATAGGTAAATAGAGAATAATGATTTTTCGGCAGGGACAAGTCACTGTCACTTCGGTACAAACCAATGCAACCGCTACAAATCATACTAAAGAATCAACTATAAAATAAATAAGGTCGTGGAAGCCCAATAATATTCATGAAAGTAAAATAAAATAAAAATGTTAAATTAGTAATTAAAAATAATAATTTCACGATTTACGTTATAATTAAAAAATTAAATTTGTATATTTTGTGTGGACTACCATCCCTTAGCTCAGGTCATAAGGATTCTTGCTGTAGCCCTGTTTGCGCTTTTAATTATTGTCTTACATTTCTTCTTGTTCTTGTTCTTTTTATTGCATGTTCAGGAGTTCTTACCTGCGCTGTTTTTTTCTCCTCCTTCGCGTTTCACGATCGGATTGGACAGGACCCGCCGTCTTCGGGCCGTGGTTACAATCTTTAATTTAACCAGTTAACCATTAACCAGCGGGAGGTTTTTCTTACTCAAGAATTTCTATCTCAGTGTGGACATAATCTCCTTGGTTTTCATCGTGTGGACTCAACCCTTCTAACTCATGTGGGTACAGATTGCGATCATATGCTCAAGAATTTCCGAAATACCATAGATAGGGGATGTACATCCTGGCCAAGAGTAGCTTGGCCCTAAAACCTCCATGTTTCATGAGGGATTGTCAATCTCAATATTTCTGGAGAACTCTTTGGTTTTTATTGTGTTGATCATGAGATTCTTCTATCCAAAATTTCCAAATGAGAAATATAAACATAAATAAAATCACAGGTTTATAATAAATCAAGTAAAAACTGCCCAACATGGATACAACAAAGCAAACTCGTTCTACCAGAATATATAACGGAAAACAAACCTATCCATTCATTAGAACTTAAGTGATTAAAAAGATGCACACGCGAACTCTTGTCCATGCCATGTGATAACTAGTTATGCTAACTACTATATAATTAATTAAACGATAGCAAAATTATTAATTGTTTTGAAAAGGTCTTCGCTTTGACGTGATCGGCCATTCCATGTAACTAGAAGAAAGTCAAACCGTTAGTTCACAGTGAGTAATGAGGATAAACATGTAGTAGGAGGAACCCTCAAAACAGTGTTATTTGTTTTTATTTTTTTTTATTCCGAGAAAAAAACAGAATTAGAATTCAACTAGCTCAAGACTAAATTAAATAGAATTTACTTCCGTGACGTCATTGTCTGACTCAACTGTGCCTATTAACGCAGTTTTCTCCTTATCCAATTATAACGAACCCATGGTTGGTTTACAAACTCTGTAGTCTTTACGATATATGGTTCAGGAAATTGTATACTTTTTACATACTTCAAAATTGCATAGAAGCAATTTATATATAATATGGTATAAGATTTCATAATTAAAATAGAAGTAATTAATAAAAAAATATGAGTATAATCAACTGATTCATATGAAGTTAGTTTATATCTAGGTAATGTTTCTGAGAAATTTATAATTAGAAAAAGTAGGTATTTACTGCGTACTTTTTTCCTCAAATAATTCTCGACAAAAATGAAAAATCTTTTTAATTATTTGTTTTCCTTGCAATCTAGCTGCCATTTTTTTAAAAGTAATTAATACAATTTTTTACAATAACAATTTTAAGAAACTGTGCTACTAACTCCAAGGACCCAGGTTTGAATCCGGCTGTAATTATTTTGGGTTCGGTTGAGTTATCATCCTCATTAAGTGGGTACCCACCCTTAATTGGGTAAAAATCTGGTGGTCCAGCGTGATTCTGGCCAAATCACCTCCTTGTACAACCGATGGTCTAGTAACAGTACTTGTAAAGTACTGCACTCTTAACCCTAGACAGGTTTATTTTTTAAAATATTAATAAATCGCTGTGACACCACTGGATTTATTTAACATAAAATAAAATGTTTAGGTAAGCCCGTTCAATTCTTTATGAATAAGGATACTTGAAACTTACGAAACAATAACACATATCCAGTGTAGTTCGGCCACTGCTGCTGTGGAAGAAAGAAACCGACTCCGTCTTAATATTCAATCAGTTTGATCAAAAATGAATATGAATGTTAATGTTAACATTATATTAATAAAGTAATTAAAAACATATCAATTTATTTATTATATAATCCATAAGATGAAAATATTTATACATGATAATCTCCTAAACAAAGCCTACCTTCCTAGGAATTTTGTTTTTATAGATTTAAGATCCTTAATTCACATTTTCAATTACGATACTTAACCCTGAAAAATCTTGTGTAGATGTGCTATAAATAACAAAAACTTGTGTTCTACCTAATCATTTCTAGAAAGAATTAAGTGGACCGTTCAATAACTTATGAATAAACAATTACTAGAAAATCCTAAGAAAAAAGAAAAACTTCCAAATCATCCTTTCTGGGCACAATTTAATCTGTTTTTTTTTTTTAGATGATTGCCTATAAAAGCGCCTAGAGATGCCGTGAAATAACTAAGTGCTCTAAAAAGAAAAAACAAAACAAAAAATGTGGGAAAACATACTCCTACCGGGGTGCCGGTAGCAGTAAAAACTGTCTGTAGGTACTGCGTCTCCCAGCTACCGGCCGATTAGACTAACAACCGGTAAATTCGTAAGGGTCGGCGAGCTTGCTTAGGTTCAATGATCAAACACTTTGCCTCTTGAATATTTTGTCTAATAATCCAAATTTATTTAATTTGTTAGCCAAAAGGATAGTGTTTTCTTATGTCAAAACCTTATATTTTTATATATTTCTTTAAATATACCATACTATACAACAAGTAAATGTGATAACTTATGAAGGAACCACCTAATAGTGTCACTTCAATTACTATTTATTAAGTTAGAAGGTCCCGTGCACCATATTTTTAAAAGACTCGGAGGAATTTCAAGGATAGTTTAGGGTGAAAGGTTAAAAACTACAGGGTGTGTGCGGCAACATATAGAACGTTGAGGTGCTGATGGACGACTTGATTTGTGACAAAGTAAGGAGCATAAAGGATTTTGGATTATAAGGATTTATACAGGAGGAATTTGATGGTTTTAGTGGAGCCTGATAGCTCAATTTTGTATGTCCAAATATGTCTGATAACTATGGTGTAGTAAATTGGGAGTTAAGAACGTATGTCAAGTAGGTGTTGAAGTAATTTCTTGTCAAGCAATGTTTTTTTTAGGTTCCTCTAAGACTTTGAGTGTAAAGTAGTAAAATAGGTCTTTAGCCACGGTTCGGTAAAAACAATTCATCCCTAATATTACTGCTGGCTTCAGGCGTTTATTATTCATTGAAAACGGATTAGACCACGATAAGGATTGCAGCTATTACACCATTGGTAGTCTTGAGGTTGGAAGGATTAGATACGGGAGAAATTCCATGGCTTTCGTGGAGTCTGAAATATAGAATATTGATAATATCCTAAAGGAAGCCTCTTTTCACATCTTAATATAAAAAGAACAAACAACTTCCTAGGAAATAAAATCAAGGAACATTAAAGTGTTTCATGATAACTTTATTTGTTTGCCCTAACACAGTAAGGAGCTTTGAGGATTGTAAGGATTGAATATGAGAGGAATTCTATAGTTTGAGTGGATCCTCAAAGCTCAACATCTTTATTCCAAAAAGGCCTTACTAGAGTCATGTAAATTAGTATAGACACAGCAGTAGACCAACAGTTTTTTCCAAATAATAAAAAAATTGGGTGTACGAAAAATATCGAGTTATTTAAATTGTATTTACTAAAGTCCCTTTAAAGATGAGGATAAAAACTATAAACAAGTAGCTTAGGGACGTTCATTTGGGTGCAGTCACTCATTTTTAAAACACTTAAGCTAGGAATAGTTTTTTTTTTTATGACCTATAGAATATTTCCCTCACAAGTATTACTATTAATTTACACATTTATTACAGGACCGCGGTAGTGACAGTTTCTTCCCGAAAAAAAAAACGAGCCAATCATTCATGAAAATTATTAAAGCCAAATTCAGGGTGTTAAACAAATTAATTATACAAATTAAGTAGATATTAATTAATTGGTTTTCTAGTAAACTTTTCTGTATTAAAAACGTCTACATGGTACAAGTGCATGAGTTTTTAGTAGGTACATAATTACCTTTATTTCATGGTTGATGATTTAATGAACTAATTATTAATGCATTCATGAATTTTCCTTCCGTTGTAAGGATTTAATACCAGTACTACAAAAAAGTTTTTAATTTTGAACATATCTTTACCAATGTTCCAAAATAAACTTATACCAAAAAGTTAATTTTTGTTTGTTTTTTTTGTTACTCTAATTTCAAGAAAAACTATTTTAATATGCTGGTGCAACATTGAAGTCCATTTCCAGTTGTCGCCAAAGCAGTACAAAGATACACCTGGTATTTATTACTACAATTCTCGAAAAATTGTATGATTTATATTACATAATTATACGTTTAGTTTTTTTCTAGGTATTTAAAACGGAGTTAATTTATACTTTCATTACCTACATGTAAATTAAATAGTGTAGGTAACTATTGTATACATGAAAGATCTTGAATGTTAGGTTTCAACAGAAATAGATGGTCCCCTATATTATATTGGAAATAATCAAGTTCCGCTAAATGGTCAATGTGTGTATAGTATGCCTCACAAACGATCTGAAAGCACATATTTAAGGTATGTACATGCCTAGGGTGTGATAGCAGTTTATTCGTTTACATCAACTTATCTCCGATATACATACGTAAATATAAAATTTCCGATTTTATATTTCTTGTTTATTTTATTATTATATATATATTTTTTTTACCATTTTCTCGAAAACGGCCCTTGTCACATTTTTCTAAAATGAACTGGTCTTTAATATCAATTAGGTCTTATACTCATTGAAATAGTCACCATCACCATCTGTCACCGTTAGCAATATGAAACAATTTTATATGAATTGAAGAAAAAATAAATGTTTTCTTGTCCTCATATTTGTAATAGTAATAGTCTTTTTATTATCAAACCTCTTTATTTTTCTATATGGTTACAGAATACAAATATTTAATACAATACATTATATATATATATACAAATTTAATCTAGTAATATTCTGATTTTACTTTTACTTAAATACCTAAACATGAAATTTATAGTAAGGGGAAGTACTGTTTGAAACGCACAGGGATTAATTAAATTTCAAAGTATGACGTAAAAATTTGAACAAAATATGACGTAAAAATTTGATCCAGATATTTATATTTTACAACAGTGATTATTGCCTAAATATTTTTTAATTTATTATATTACTCTTATTCAATCATATAGCTTTAAATACATTAACGTTTAGTTTTTATATATATTTTTTTATACAAAATCAATTGTATACTTTTAAGAAACTGTTTTTCTTCTCATTAAATATTTTAGAAATTTATCAACTATATAATTTTTTAAAAAATTTATATATGTATTGATTTTTTTTTTAAATATAGTTTTTTTTTCACTCAATTCTTATTTATTATTGCCTGAGCATTCTATTTTCGTTTAACAAACACAGATTGCATCAAACGTTTGTACACTAATCACTAAGACAAAAAAATAAATAAAATAAAAAATAATTGTTCTGAACTAAGTTATCAGGGCTCTGGCAAAGGACAGATGCTCCACTCATATAGAGTGCTGCTTTAGCGCACTTACACAGCCTCTACTGGCTCGTTACCCGTGACGCGTTGCAAGGCTGTAACCCTCATACGTGTGGAATAAGATCAGGGAACCTCAGTTCAAGAGTGTAAATGTGACTAGAGATTATTTTTCTTTTTTTTTACTGTTAGATTAGATCAAAATTGGACTTATTTTATTTCCTGTTTTTTTCCCCTTCATATTCCATATTCTTTTAATATGTTCATTGTATTTATCTTTCTGTTTACAAACATACAGAGATTTTAATTATTTGTTTGTAATTTATTTATTTTTTTTATTTTTGTTGCACCTGTTGTGGCATATTGTAGTATTTATCAATGAATAAAATAATTATTAAAAAAAAAATTAAAGGACTGTGTCAATACATCATTAAATGAAAGTTTTAGACACCTTATTTTTAATATTATATGAACAAATATTTGAAAATCGTGAATTACTTACTAGACTGACAGAAACTTTGAACAAATATTTACTTTTAATTAAGAATAATTATTTTTAAGCTAAGCTATTTACTAACAATACTTTTACAAGAAAGATAAGTGAAGAAAACAAATAAAATGACTAAAGGCTCAAGAATGCTAACAAAGAATCGAAGTGCCAAGCCTCTATTAACTTAAGGATACGCAGCTTCGTAAATGAGACCTGTAAAATAAAAATGATATTTTAGCGAATATTAAGGATACACCAAAAGACTGGATAGTCGTAGTTGATGGATAAATCATATTAGTGGCGGATTCGATGATTTTCTGGGAAGAACTCAACCTCTGAACCCCCTCAGTTGATAAAGTGACAGATTGTGATAAGTTCAAACTGAATAGAATTAGAGTTATTGAAATTGGACTATAATGTGTCATTTAACACGTTATGATAAAATTTTATTGTATAGTGCATACTGTTTCCCTAATTTAATTATATTTCATAGTATATTGACTAAAATAACGTAGAAGTTATAAGAAAATAAAGTGAGGAGAAGATGGTTGGGGGTGCGGTCAATGAAACACAAATAAGTATGACTAACTTATTTTAATGTGCCGACGTTTCGGCTAGAGTTTCTAGCCTTCTTCAGGGCTAAAAACAAAACAAGATAACAACCACAGTAAGTATAGAAAAATAAAAAATATAAAAAGAAAGTATAAACAAAATAATTTTACACATACAATGAATAGTTTTATAAAGTAGAATTAATAAAATGAAGTGATGAGAGAAGCGGGAAATAAAATGTAGACATAGGTAATTGAAAAAGCGAGTACAATAACTTACTTAAGGAAATGAAATAAAATTAAAGTTATATAATGCAAAGAAGTATGAACATATTAGTTATTATTAATTTAAAATTTAAATATGAAAAGAAAATGAAAATTGAGAGGAGGAAAATATATGTAACAATAATAGATGATAAAGAGGCAAATTATAAGTATAGTGTACAAAAATTACAACGCGGGCAAGGAAAATGGATAAAAGAGGAGAAAATAAGGGGAAAGAGTAAAATAAGATAAAAGTAAAATAAGGGGAAAGAGTAAAATAAAGAAAGGGGAAAGAAAACAAAAAAGAAGAATGAAAACTAACCTGTTCGCTGAAAGGTTGAGCGCCTAATGGTCGCAGAGCAAAAGTGGTCAAACTTAGAACTAAAAAAGCCGTTACAGCAATGACTAAGTGTTATTTATAAAGAAAACGTTACGGGAGGGTCAAATAAAAAATATAAAAATTTTTAGAAGAAGAAAGCGTGTGAGAGGGTGATGACAAAAGGTGATAAGAAGAATTAAAAATATATATGAACCAACGAAATATCGAATAACGAAGTACCATTGACCGCACCCCCAACCATCTTCTCATTTATCATCCACGGTCACTATCTCTCATAATAATTAAGAAAATAAAGTGTTAGGCTATATGAATATTTTATATTATTTACTGATAAGGCCGTATATTAACAAAGAATTGGACTAAACTACATTATACTAATTCGAATATAAATCTTTGAACGCAAAAAACAAAGCTACCAGGAGAAAGATTACACTAGAACAGCGGTAGTTACAAGGAGTGACATCATGCCGACTCTATTACGGGTTTTGCTTATTTAAAATAAAATAGCAAAAATTAAATGCAACTCTATCGTCCAAACGGTATTACGCTGAAAGCTGTGACATGTGCATATACCCCTAATGGAAACAGAGATGGAAAAAAATTAGCTATAGTTGAAACTAATAGCTAAAATAGTCATGAATAGGACATTTATTATCAATGATTAATTAATGGCTATGGCTATTTTAGCTATCAGTTTCAACTGTAGCTAATTTTTTTCCAACTCTGATTGAAAACTATAGTGACCATCAATTAAGGGACACATACTATATATCCTACCAACATTTTAGCAGCCAGTTTTCTCGTTAATTAAAACGTCAATATAATTAATTAGAGCTTTAAATTTCATGTTTAAAACAACAGCTTTTAAGCGACTGACAGGAACTCGGAACCAAGGTTATTTGAGGATTATATAGAATTTAAAAAGCCTTTTCGTTAAATGAATCCACTAGCTCCGATCATAGTAGAGGTACTATTAAAAAAATTAGCAACTCTCTTGGGACAAATAACTATGATTTAAAATATATACTTAATGATTCAACTTTCGCAGTGTGAATAAAGTTCGTCTTCTAATTACGGACATAATAAAAAAGTACCTAGAGTGAATATATATATGAATATATGTAACACAAAACCGTTTTCATAAAATAAAATTCCTCTTTCCTGGATCCGCAAGTGATTCATTTACTTGGACGTTGGACACGCGCCACGACCTCCTATACACACCCTACCCTAACCTGTAAAGTACACGGCTTCCTTGATCATTATGACTCAGGGGCACCGGGGTGACGATAAGAGCGGATGTGGAAGCCGCGTCATTGATGGAGCTAGACAATGGAGCGGCGGAAACAGATGCTCCCATGCTTCCTCTTTCCATTCACCTCTATGATCGTCTACCCTCTACTCCTGCTATTTTATAATTTTTTTTAATCAACCCGGAAAACCGTCACCTATCACAGCTCATTTTGCCATGCACCGTAAAGGCCTTCGTTTACTGGCAAAACTACAATGCATTATATAAAATTAGCGAAGAATGGGAAGCTACACTATTTGTAAACCTACAAGGGCGTACCCAGCTGGAGGTAGAGGGTGGCAGCTGCCTTCCCTAGAAGTGAAAAAAATATTAATTTTTTTCAAGCAAATAATTGTAATAAATAATCTAGCACAACTATAATTACATAACATTTTTGCTTCGTTCGCCTTTTCCGTGCTGAAATCTGAAGGACCATGCTTGCCTCCCTCCCCTAGTTTTGATCCTGAGTAAGGTAGTCAGTTCTAGGATACAAATCAATTTGTAGCATTCACACGTTTGTATTCAGTTATTATTGTTTTAGAAATGACAACTGATAAATATTTGTATCTTCATATTTTAATTAGTTTAAAGAATTTCTCCAACCTTCAAATTCAACTCTAGTTAAAGACTAGATTTTAAAATTCTATCGATTTGGTGTAAATACTTTTTTCATGTCAAGTCTCGTTAATAAACTTTAGCGGTTTATTTTGCTTTAGTACAACACAAATATAAGTTTATAAAGACATTGTATGTTTGAGTATCTCCCAGTGGCTCTCCCCGTTCTGTATACCCCCGGGCAGAGGCTCTTGGGCCAATATTGTCCGCCTCCAGCGGACCAAGCCCAACCCCTTATAATGCCATGTGGCAAAGGAAGGGCACCAATTATGTATGTATATATTTAGATATATATTAATATTGTTGCTATTTAATAAAGGTGATAAGAAGAAACAAAAATGAGTAATTAAATTAAGAATTACTTGATAAAAATTCTAAAGCGAAAGTCGAATTCATAGTTTATGTAATACTATTTCTATAAATTTTTATCATGTACCACCCACTTATAATGAAAACAATGTAAATCGCATGTGATAGCCGGCAAAGGCACCCAAATGTGTCGATACGGGCGTTTCTTATTTCCTTTATTTATCAAAAATTTGAACAAGTCTTGAATTTGCCGCAAGTGGCATTCAGGCATTTTATACGTGCATTGGCAAGAGCTCCACATTTCTTTCCTCCATTCTAAGACTATATGAGTTATTGAATACAAAAGTGGTGTAAGTCAAATCTTGGAGTTTTGAGATATTCATCACGTAGGAAAATTCTATAAAGTTTATAGTAAGGGGTAACAGATTTAAAACTTAAAACTAACTTAAGTTAAAACTAGTTAGTGACAAACATATACGACTATTTTAAAGCACTTGAAGTTAAATGCACATAGTTATTAATTAATTTAGATGAAAACAATGCTCTCGACGAGTCATCAATGAGGAAAATCAGGGTGCAATTTTGGTGAAATATGCTCCCTCCTTAACTTCAGTCCTTAATCTATCACTGCCCTAATAAGACTGGAAATTAAAGATAATCAGCAGGTATTTCCTCGTCATCTGAAAACGAGGTAAAGTAAACTTGAATATAAGTATGCCAGGAATTTTCCGAAGATCAATTCAACTAAACAATTCTGTTATATTTTTATTTAGTTGTATTGTATTTCATAAGTTTTCATGAGACAAAAATCATATGAAAGATTAATAACAGTTGTCAAATGGTAAAAAATTTGTATGAAGCTTAGTAATAGTTTACCTGCAGCAAGAGATACTGATAACTATCACGTTAGACCTGGTAGTCTACTGCCATCAGTGTAAAATCATGACGGCAGCTGTCATAACATGTTTTGCATTTAGTTACCGTCGCTTAAGCTGATTATAATTCTTACCAAACTATAATTATATCTCGTAAGTCCGAAAATCACTTATTTTTTTCATTCATCGGAAAAAAATTATAAAGATAATGGTTGAGACAATATAATTCTAGAGTGATGCGTTTTCACATTATTTTTTAGTAGTATAAAAATTGTATTGTTTTTTCTTATTCCAATGTCCCAATATCAGTAGCATAAAATATTATAACAGCGAAAGTATATAATACAAGTATTATATACCTTCACTAATGCCTAAGAAGTCAGTTTGTGCATGTATTATTTAAATGTAGGAATTCCAACAGTCGGTTCTTAGACCACCCCCAAAAATCAACTGTATGCGACCCTACCTGAAGGAGAGGCCGTAAACTATAACTACGTGACAGTGTCACAGCTAGCTGGGCTTATGTCCACGTCGATCTCACACCTACGCATTTACGATTTCTAGGAATCCAGGCAGGCAGGTAGGTTCCTAATTGTGGCCCGTTCGTGCTTGGGGGCCGCTTCGGGGGCTTAGCGTCTGAAGTCTCCCCTCTGATGCTTACCGACCGGCCTCACAAGTTCATCTTTGTCAGCTTTGTTGCCCGACATCTATACCCCCTACCTGGAGGGGTCCCTGCAATAAAACCTAACTACTATGACAAGTGATTTAAAGGACCTCGTTTGTGTATTTCAAAATGTTGACAATCTCTATTTGGGAGAGAATTTAGCACCTTGCGTACCCTAAGAATTTTACTGTGCTCGTTTGCTCCACTGCCTTTTAAACTCAGTAGTGGTCTTGTTTCCAGAAAGAATAGAAGACCCTTAATTGCAACGTTTTATTACCGTACTATAATGATCGACGTAGTAATCCTTGTCATTGGGTGCATAAAGTTGGAAACTACATGTTTCTCTTTAATGTGTTTAATCCTATCAATTATAGGCTAGTGAAACAAAAATAAAATATATTCTTATAAGGCTTTTCAAAGAATGAGACAAAGGCTAGATCCCAAGAGGTAGATCCCAATGTAGCGGTAATATCAAAATTTGCCATATTCTGAACCCTGTTAATGACTGGGCCCACTGTAGTTAAATAAATAATTATATTCAACTATTTATTTCAGAATGGTTTTTATTTTAATTTGATTTTGGAATGTAAACGTTTTAATTTATTCCTTCAGGAATATCATGAATATGACAGATAATTTTCTAAATTGATTTATTTCATTGAGACTACGAAATTTATACGTACCTTCATAGTATTGGGATTTCAATTCCTTTAATATCCTGCAAAGTCATGTTTTGAAAATGCGTTATTATCACTAAGTAATTATTAATTTTGTAACAATGAATTGGTTCAAATATTTGTCTAGATTTTATAATCAATCATGAAACATGCAAATAACAGGAATTGAAGTTTCTTCTAAAAAAGTTATATGTCAGAAACCGAAAAGATTTGTGGTTTTCCCCACTTTAAGGTAAGAGTATTACTATCCGACGTAAATTGGACCATTTCAACATTAACTTAAAATCCTATAGTTAATTGATCTACAGTTAAAATTATTACTTCATTGGAACAGTTAAAATTATTTTTTATAACAAAAAATAATAAAAATAATTATTTCATTAGGAAAAGAGTGCATTAAGTTTAACATAATTGGACATTTTTGTGACAGACTAGTTATAAAAAAAACCCTGCTAAATCTTACCAAAACTAAACATTTATATGAAGTTTTGATTTTTTATAAGAAAAATCATGAATTACTTTTTAATTGGACTCAACCTGGAAACTGAACGTCGATTCCGACTATTACAGCACTTACTAGACAAACGGTCTAAAATTCCAATTCATCAAGACTGATCTATATGACAATTATAAGCCCTATCTGGACATACAGAGTTGAGCTTTAAGGCTCCACTAAACCTTCGAATTCCTCTCGTATCCAATCCTTACAATCCAAAACCCTTCCTAAAATCCTCAATGCTTCTTACTTTGTCAAAAATAAAATCATTCATAAAGACCTTAACGTTCCATATGTAACCGATCTAGGCCAATCAATCCTTCTATTATAAAGTTCCTAACCATCAAGTGTCTGTCCTTGCTTCTTCTATTCCTGACAATCTTCAGAATCAGAATTTGTATATACTGTTACACAGTGTATTACATACACACATATACATAGTATTTATAAGAGTACACCTTAAACTAGTAAGTAGGAGTAGGGTATATTTTGAGAGCCCAACCCACATCATAGTATCGTAACGTTCGAAAAACAAACGAAAAAAAAAATGTAGCCATGAACATGGTAATATGAATTACAAAATTACACAAAGAGAACAAGGCAACTATACTATGACTTAATACTCAATGACTACTGCAAATCTTGGAAATATATCGTTTCCTGTAATATCAACCCACCTACCGTTACGCCTTTCACAACTCTTTTTTAGTATATTCTTCTAAAAGGAAGGATAAATTGGAGGCGGACGTGGTAATGACTACATATATCAACAGTTAGCAGTGAAAGTAACAACAAATGTAATGAATATTCATCGTCAGAAATTTCAATCTCGGGAAAATCACGGGAAGGAAGTGGTAATTCTATGTTATTTTAATTAATTGCCAATTTTTTTTTAAATCTAAGTATGAATCTAAAAAATATAAACTAGAATATTATATTCTGTAGATTCACTCCCATTGGACAATTTATACAAATATAAAACATTATAGAAAAAAGAAAAAAAAACAGCGGCTGACTGGCCAATATTATTATTTACGGACGCAATAAGACAAAATGAATGTCGAAATAATGGTTAAAGTTTGTAAGGAAGCTCTGAATGTTGAAGTTAAAGAAGAAAAAAATTCAAGTTAGCCCTTTGGGTAGGAGGGATCATCCTAAAAAATTGGTTCAGTAATCTTCTAAAATATTTTTTTTTTTAATAATTTATTTATTTTTAGTTACAACTGTATACATATATACACATCAAGTAAATTCTAAAATATTAAAGTAACCGTTCTAAAATATGGTGAAAATTTAAAAATGCTAGTTCCATTATACAACAGGACTTTGACCTGGACTGACAGCTAGAAAGTCATAAATATTTTGGTTCGTAAAAAAATATTAAGATTCAATAATTAATTTTCAAAAAGCCTTGATAGTTTTTCAGCTATATATTTCTAGTATAAAGTCATATTTGCGTTTTTAATTATATAATAATTTATATTTAGTGCATTCTGAATTTTGTAATTTTATAGATTATTTTATTCTGATTTTTCAAGCTACTGTTTATGTTTCTTTGATTTGGTATAAAACCTTTTATAAATTTTGGTCATGATGTAATGTAGTTTTTAACAGACTTCTGGCAAACGAATATTCCATTGTCGTACATTTTTTCTATTTTTTTTTTCAATACTATGTATACAATACTGGTATTTTTATAAAAATTAAAGTAATTGCTATTATTATTAAAACAAAATGACAACATAATATCCTCTATTTTTAATAAACTTTGAGCATTATATTTGCTCAGAGATAAACTCACGGTTTTAAATTAATTGGATATGATTATCATTTAAATCTTGTGATTGTATAAGAATGAAATTGTTATTTAATCATCAGGGATTAACATCCTTATGTACACCAATGTGTACAGAAAGTACGGGTTATCTTTGTGTTAAATTTCCTTACCAGAGATTGGATGTAGTTCCAGATTTATTCCGCGGGTCCGTCCTGAAATAAACGTCATCGTTCCCAGGCCAGAATCGAACCGGTGCAACTTTCCTCATTTCATAATGAGAAGGTTCTTGTACTAGTATGTGGTGTGGTTCATTTCAATAATTGCAGAATGCGACTTACGTCAAGAGAGAGAAGAAACGCTCGTGTTAGGGTGTGAATAGATAATGTCTGTTCTAGTTGAATATCTGAAAAACCGAATATAAACGATAAATAATAATTTGAATTGGATTATGAAAGTTTTCTCCTTATAATGGGTTTAATACTTGTACTTACGTCATTATGATCAACAGGGGATTAAATATATTTAAATATCTCCGTTCTAATTCCTATTCACGATCTGATAATTAATCACTCTTGTTTAAATTCTTTAGGACATTTATGAACCGATTGGTATTTTGTTGCATTGCATTAGTTATTTAATAAAGCACACACATGCATATATATATTATGGATATAAATTTATTTGCATATTGGTTCTACTGTAATGGTCATTAGCATAGTATGACAAGTTAAATATTTCCACATAAAATATTAGTTGCTTCTTCATCGTCTATAAGAAATTAGAGAAATGAAATTTTCCTAATCTTTACGATTACCGCGTGTTAGTGAGTATAGACTCGGAAACCGAGCCAAATGCCACACTGTACAATGCGAAGGCGGCACAATTTTACTTCCCCTCATCTTAATTGGCAACAGCTCGTTTTCCACTTTTCAAAGCTTGTCTCAATTTCAGCCAATTTATGAGTGCTCTTTTTCCATTTGTGCCCCCAATCTTGTTTTACTTATTCACCTATAATTTTGTGTAACAACAGCAACTGGAAACATCTTAATTGCAAAGGATTCAACGCTAACAGTTTTTCAGGCTACTGCTTCGGCCTATCTTTTTATAAAACTTTATTATTGCTACTTTATTACGTCTGTGTTACGAGTTAGCACAGTGAGTAAGACGCCGTGTTGCTAACTTTGAATCCGGCTGTGGCAGATAAGTATTTATTCTGTTACTGTAGTCGTGAGTCAATCCTGTGGGTTAGGGAGGCCTTCTGGGGTACATCCAGCCTATATAGAGTGGGTACATTCAATGAGAGAAAAAGCCTCGCGGTTGAGCGTCATCTTAAACAAGTCATCTTTTTGTTAGTGTGTCTGAGTATTCAAGGCTTCTATGTAAGGTTTCAACTCCTCTTACCAAAAATGTTAATGTCAGTGAGGTTAGCATTAGCATAACCTTAGTCAATCTAATCCAGAAACAGTTCTGTTCGTTATTTATTTCTTTAATTTTTTCTAACACTATTCTGCTCGATATTTTAAAGGTCAGAGCTTTGAACAATAAGTCTAAGCAGCTATTAGATATTTGGTGGCGGGAAGAGAAGGTTTCCTTCTAATTACTTTTGGTGTTATGATCTCTCCTTGAAAGAATGTGAAGTCGCCGTACATGGACTCCCACTCATAATAAGTTTATGTTTCAACGAAAAGATAAGAAATGCCACTCCCGCAGGCGATTCAACGCCCATTCCTATTTTTGATTACCCTAGAATGCAATACTCGCTATTAGTAAATATTTTAAAGGCAAGACAAACTTCCTATCGTTAGATTTCGGATGCGGGGTAAGAAGGGAAGATTACTTTATACTTATTGTAAGGTTGGATGAATTGTCACATTTAACTTTTGATAAGTTTGCAAAAATATATGTATATTTTTTTTTTCACCAACACATAATAGTTTTTTTATGTAAGAGAATAGTTAGGCTAAACCCTTGGAATGTACCTAAGAAGGCGGCACAGGATTCGCTGAGTGTGACTGATTACTCCAGGTAATCGCGTTAAAAAGTTACTCTTGGGAGACGGCCTCCCAAGTAGCTGGAAAAAAACAACGAAGGATGTTAAGGTTCAGAAATCTTCGGCTTCTCCTTCTTCATCTAAATACTACGATGCAAGGGTCCTGTTTAAACAATTAACTTCTTTTTAACCTCGGTTTATAAATTAATGAGGAAAAAATAAGTTCTGTTTAAATTAATTATAGTCAAGAAGTATTGGAAGGTGAATTTTCTTTACAACAGCTATCATAACCGATTTTAATTGTTATAAATAATTTATAACACATTGCAATGGTGACATAAAATATAATTTGTCATGCAACAGTGGTGACGGCTACTAGTAAATTAAGAAAAATGATTACATTGCCTTTACTTATCATATTTTATGGTGCTTATTCAAGTTGGGACTTTTTTTAATATCCAGGCAGATCTCATAGTCAACTTCTTCACAGACAGCGTTTTTTTGAGAAGTTGGGGGGATTAAAGGCTGTTTATAAGAACTACGTGCTGCGTTATACATCTCTCTGATAAGTTGTGTGACGTATTACAGGAAGAATGAAGACTATCTGCATATAATTAATTTCAACATTTTAATGGTTCAACACTGTCACATTCCTACGTGATAGAGCAGATTATTGTTGTCGTCCTGTAGTTCAAACTTTCAAACCTTTTTCTACAAAACTTTGTTGTGGTCTTGCGGAACACAAAGTCAATAAAAAGTTTGTTTTTTTAATATCAAATTTGCCTTTTGAAATGGAAAGTACTGATGTAATTATTTTATTTGTTAACTTAATGTTTTTTTGAGGTTCTAATATGGGAAGTCATAAAAAAAAAAAAAATTAACTAAAATAATTTATTTTTTCTTATAACTTCCAAAGTAAAGTTTTAAGACAAGCTAATCATATAATAAAATAAATATGCGAAAATTAACCGCAATTCGAGTTCTTATGCTTTTTTCTTGTAGCAATTTAAAATATTTAGAAAATAAATCCTAGAGCCAGGCTTTCTCTTAGTTCAATGTGTAAATGTCACGGGTGAATGAAATAGATATATTTTGTCTCTACAACTTCTTAAACTATGATCTTATTTTCCTTTAAAGCATTAAATATATTTTAGAATGTTAGAGGTATCATCCAACATTAGAATATGTTCAATAATGTGAAATGAAATTTAAAAAAAATTCTGGTGAGGTACGCGCATCACACTTACTTTCACTTAAAATTAATTCATGCACGGTTCAGAATAGATAGTTTTATATCAGAGTGGCAATACTTTTCCCAACGAGCCTTTTTGAAATCCACTTTGAAAAATACTTCTAGTTTCTAAATTGAAATATTTTTCTTACACAAAAGTATAGTAAAAACTGAAATTCACATTTTATTGGGTTTTAAAATAAATTCGTAACATTTTTCAATATTTCAATTTAATCCTCTCTGTGTTCATAAAATCATGTTTACTTGGTCAGTAATGCTTAAATATTCTAAAAAAGGATTAGTTAAGGTGCTTTTATACATTAGTTTCAACCGAGATTTCTTATCTTTAAGTGGTATTTTGCTTGCTCAAAATGGAAAAGAAAAAAATTCATTTTCGTCATTTAATGATTTTTTATTTCTAAAAAGGAAAATTCTCTGCACAGACGGTTAACAAAGTTTGCAGTGGGTATGGTGATGATGGTTTAGGAGAAAGCACCGTCCGTAATTGGTTTGTTCGGTTCAGAACTGGAAATTTTGACTTGGAAGACGCAAAGCGCACGGGTCGTCCTTCAACTGTTGATACCAAATTCAAGCATTGGCACAGACAATCCTACTCTATGACACGGGATATCACCGAAACGCTTAACATATCACATGCAAGAATTTGAAGTTTTTATTTAAATAACCAGTAAAAAACGCTACGAACTTATTTTACAACCCAATACTTGAACATACTACGGATGTTTCTATGGAGATAAGTTATTCTACACCTGAAAGACTCAAATATAGTTCAAGTAGAATTTAAAAAGTAACTATTTAATAAATAGGTCGAGATGATAATAGTTATCAGTCTAGCGAAACGAAAAATCAACGGAAGAAATAACGAACAAAAAAAAAAATGTTTTCACATGAGTATGAGAAAGTAGAAAAAATCACAGGTTTTTGATTTATAACTTGCAAGGTAATGGTTTTACACCAAGCGTAAATGGTGGGCACTTGCGTAGTTAAATGTGTCCACCATTTTTATGTTTAACACGTGTTAGAACCGATCTTCTATTTATGAGATTTCCTCATTCTCATAAATAGAACATTCTTCGACATTCTATATTGTTGTATTATATTTTCTAAATTCTTTAGCTATCTAACGGTATGTAATACGTCTATATTACTACTTTCATTTCCGGAAATGTGTTTTTAAATTGGAAAAAAAATTCTTCTATATCTTTCAGTTAATTATGAGATCCTTTTATTTATTATTTATATTTAAACATTTTTTACTACTAATAGAAATTTGAAATGTTTAATTAATTAAATATACTAAATTAAAAGTTCTTTAGAGGAAGATTTTTAAAAATTCGATATTTAAGCCCTATAACAATATTTTAATTAGAATAAGTTCTAATTGATATTTAATACCAAACCAATTAATTGTACATTCGATTTAAGGAGTTTAAAATCCAAATCGTTAGAGCCGTTCTAAAGAAAATCATAAAAAGTATAAAATCGATTACATAAAGTGGCAATAGTGGTTGGTCGATTTTAACAGAAACATCATTGTAACACCACAGACTAGAGTTGGGCGAAAAGTATTCCATTGACATGAGACGAATACATTTTTATTTCGAGTTTGTATTAGTGAATTAACTACGCGATAAAACTTTTATTTGAATAAAAATACGACTAAACAATCCGAAAACTTTTGTATAGGTATACTAAATGTGTACTAAAATATAATTTCAGTCGAATAAATATTTACTGGAATAACATTTTTTTTTTTAAATTCGCTTATTTTACCTTTCCCGATTTCTAAAGTATGAGGGTCCCATTACATATTAGTAGAAAATCATTACAGATGAGTAGAAAATGAAAATGCTATAGATTTTATGATCGCATATCAATTTATTTTAACTTTTCTAAACGATAATCTCCTAAAACATAAAAAGGGACCCTTATATGTATATATAACTTATTTATAATATAAATTAGAAAAGTTAAAATAAATGGATACGCGAGGGGGCGATCACAAAATCGATAACATTATCAATTTCTGCATCTCCTAAAACATACAAAGTGATCTTATTATGTTAGAAATCAGAAAGGTTAAAATAAATGGATACGCGATCTTAAAATCGTTGATAGCATTTTCATTTTCTTCATCTCCTAAAACATAAAAGAGGGACTGACCCTAATATGTTAGAAATCAGAAACGTTAAAATAAATCGATTGCAACTTCATTTTCTGCATCTACTAAAACATAGAAAGGGATCCTATCCTAATATGTTACAAATAAGAAAAGTTAAAAATCTTATAAAACAATCAAAGGGACTCTAATATGTTGGAGTTTAGAAAAGTTAAAATAAATCAATACACGATCCAAAAATACATAAAGGGACCGCCAAAGGTCAGTAAGACAAAAACATTTAAAATACGTAAAACAAGATGGTTTTCCATATTATATTTTATCTAATTAAATATTTATTCGATTGAAATTTTAGGAATATGCATGTATGAATATTGGAGTCGTATTATTTTTTCGAATAAAAGATTATTCGTGTAAAAATATTGATGAATACAAAAGAAATTGGATGCATAATTGTATGTTTTTTAAAATAATAATAATTGATTATTAGTGTAAATAATTTGCGAATACTAGTGTATTCAGAAGGTTAATCGTATTTTTTTCCCGAATAATTGATTATTCGAGTAAAAAAAAATTATGAATACAAATGTATTCGGATGGTTACTCGTATTTTTTTTGTTAATGATTTATTAAGCGCGTGGAAAATTGGCGAATACAGATGTACTGGGAAGGTTAATCGTATTACCTTTTTTCCGTATATTCCATTATTCGTGTAAAAAAATTGATGAATACAAATGTATACGTCTCTCGTCAATCGAATAATTTTCGCCCAACTCTGCCATAGGCATACAGCTGCTCTTAATGTGTAAATACAGTTTCGTATTACTGTCGAGCTAAACTTTATTTCCACTGATATTTAAAAACTTTTTGTTTTTTGATATTATCCATATTGGTTTAAAAATGTCTTTTTTCCGATATTTTCAGATTCGTGTTCAACACCTCCAAAACATGAAGTACCAAAACTGCAAGCTATTTTTGAACCCCATTTGATTGCATTATTTGTCGCAAGTGAAAGTGCATTCGCAATGTGTACCGTAGGAGTTCTATGTTAAGACGGTTTTTTGTGTAATTTTTTTTAGATTCTTAATGTAATAGATTTTTAGATAGTACCATTTTTTTTAACAGTAATTATTTGTTACTAAAAATAAAAATACTCTGTATAGACATTATTTTTATTTAACCAATTGTTTTTTAAAGGTAGTCCTTCTCTCTCAACCGTTAGATCTGCCGCACCATAAAAAGTGCTTTAGGAATATTAAAAATCTATAAACTCCATAAAGACAGAAGTTTTCTAATATTTTAGCAGAGACTGGTAAACTATTAAATTATATCCTATTATCTATTGAACCGTAAAGCAGTATTATTTTTTCAATTTGCATTAATCCGAATCATAACTCCTTACTTTAATAAAATAGAAGTATAATTAAATTTATAATATATATATTTTTTTACCAACCTTTTTCTTTAACAAATAATAAGCTTTAATTTATCAAAATTTATTGAACTATTACAAAAAAAAAAAAATTCAGAATTATATTTTTAAAAATTATTTTATTGGTATTTATATTAAAATTTAACATTATTTATGAAAATTTGAAGAACATTAAATCAAAATGAATAATAAATCTAAAAATATAATTTAATACGATGAGGTGTAATTATTTGAGGTATAATTAATCTAGTTGGCCGTAGTTTAATAAGTGGAGAAGATGGTCGGAGGTGGAGGGGGGGGGGTAGTGCGGTCAGAAAAAAAAACAACTCACAAATAGACAAAAAAATATTTATTCGTGCAGACGTTTCGACCTAAGTTTCAGGTCTTCATGAGGGAGCTTGCGGCAGAGATTCTGGTTAAACTGATATACATATAATTGCTGTTTTTCGTATCCACTTTTTGCCTTTATAAATATTTTTTCAACAAACACAGTTGAAATATCAAGGATTTAAAACTTAACATTCTCCACTTCAGCAAATTTTATAATAAAAATATAAAACCTCTAATTTGAATAGCAAAAGAAGGTTTTTAAACTTGCATGTTTTGTTTTTTTCATTTGTTTTGAATAAGTTATGTTTTTTAGTGACCTACATTAAAAAACATGCCAAATTACTAAACGCTTTTAAATGTATGTGTGATTTAATTTTCTGACAACGATAGATTGGAATTTCATTTACATGTTTTTTCATCATTCTAAACTTCTGAAAATGGGATGAAACACCTGAAGTATAAAGTATATTTCTAGCTTCCTGACTTGTAAGTCTATTCGTAGAGACAGAGCTATAATTAGTCTATAAATTATAGACTGCTAAGAAGCAACGCGTTAAGCAAGATCCAGCCACAGTATTCTAGAAACGAAACGTATAGTTTACACTACTTGCTTCCTGGCAGAAGGTTAGCAGTGGTTTCTCTTTTCTTCCGTTGGGTAAAAATAAAGAAACCACCACATGCAGCCTGGGGCAATAAAAATAGTATGTTATTAGGAAATTACGTAGAGCATTGTTGCGAGGAGTGGGTTAATGTTAAACAAACGTAAGCCATTAGCCAGGCCGTACGCTGTTTCTTAGTGGTCGGGCTGAATCACCCGGCGATATTAGAGCTAGTGTATTTTTTTCTTTAATGGCAACAATTCCTTGTTTAGAATTGGCTAGAGGAACTTATGTATCATAAGGTTTATACAATTAGTATAAAAGATTTATGTAGAATACATTACCTGACTAAGTGGCAATATATAACTTCAAAAATATAAATATTTCAAGAGGCAAATGAGGTTGAAATATACAAACAAGGAGTATTAAGAGATCGTTCCTAGGTGTGCGGTACACAACGGGCATTAACTCGTCTGCATGACTTTTGTTTGCCAATACGCGCCAGTTGGAGATCAATATTGAGTCTGAGGAGGTAAATAAAATGGAAGATATACGGCTTCTTAATGCATCTTCATTAGTCCGAAATAGACGGCATTGAATCCTCCAACCTCAACTCTTGACTTATTGTTAGCATTTATAAGAGCTTTTTCTCATTTCAAGACCGTTTATTAATTATTTCGTATATTCATTAAATTGACATCTCATGTAAAAATTCAAGTAAATTAAACATAACATTAAAAAACCAAAACTTCCCATTCATTACAAAAAATAGTATACACTTCATAATCAGACCAATTTGGACATCTGGAATTGAGCTCTGGGGCTCCACCAAATCATCAAATTCTTCCCGCATCCAATCGTTACAATCCAAAATCCTGCGTAAAATCCTTGATGCTCCTCATTACGTCACAAATAAACTCATTCATAAAGACTTTAACATCCCATTCGTTGCAGATTTGACCCAAAACAGATATGCG
>NW_027106674.1:1692088-1702233 GCF_000696795.3 Halyomorpha halys
TACCACCAATGGGTGGTTCCTTCCCAAGATTTTCAAGTGTATATGAAACATGCTACATATTTACCTGTTGTATTATTTTGTACAGTTGTAAATTATAATAAATAAATAATAAAAAAAAACCAAAAAAAAAAAAACCAAAACGGTCAAATTCGTTTAATGAATTCTCTCTTTATTTTTTTAACGTTGTCTGTTAGACAGATTGTTTTTTGCCTTTTGTAGATATAATGGCTTTATTGAAGATTAATAATACAACATACTAATAATAATCAAAGGCAATAAATATTAGAATTCTTAGTATCCATTCATCTCACATATACTGGCAATATACTTAATTTCACAAATATAAATCCTTCAACGAAACGATGCATGCAAACGAGATTGAAATGTACAAATAAAGAATATTAACAAATCTAGTCTAAGGTCTGCGGTACACAACGGACATTAACTCGTCTGCATGACTTGTTTGCCAATACGCGCCAGTTGGAGATCAATATTGAGGCTGAGGGAGTAAACAAAATGGAAGAAATACGACACGGCTTTTTATTTAAACGCAGGATAAATACAATTGAATTTATGTAAAAATAAAACAAATATAACTGACTACCAATATAAAATATTTACAGTCAGCCTATGAAACTCCTAACCAAGCTTTGCCACCCCTACGTTGGAAGGCAAAGCAGTACTCCATAAGACGCTCCTCTCTCAGTCGAGTGACTTGTACTGAAATCAGTGGAGTCTGAGTGAGATAACTGAGTTATTTGTTTGTGAATAAACAACTCAATTTACTCAGTGTCGAGTGGCTGCTATTTTTTAGAGGTCTATCTTCTTTCATAACACATTTACAATTGAGCACTGAGTCCATTAACAGGATATCTCCTAGTCGTTATCATGTAGCCAACGATATGAACCAATAGGTAATAGAGAAATAGAAGAGGCCTAGTAGATTAGTATGAGTCATGTATGTATTATTATTATGATAAGAGATGGAAAACCTCCATAATACGACCCATGCGGATTTACATCAAGTTGGGAAAGGCGGGAGAAGAGCTGTATATCACATTTAGAGGACTTAAATCTTCGGGAAACTACGCAACCCTCATCAATATGTAACAATCATTGTTCCGATACCTTATCTCTATTGCAGCCCTGACCATCTTGCAGTTTTTGTTTCTCAATTGTTTGTATAATGAGTGAATATAACATTTGTTTAACTTTAATTGTAGAGGACCTGATAGCTAAGCGGGCTGGGGCGAAGGTCCCAGAGCACTTGGTTCAGAAGGTTGTGGGTTCGATTCCTACCTGGGCTGGTCAATACTTATTTCGAGGTGGCCCCGAGAAATAAACCTTGACATTCCCACTCTGGGCTGTAGGTGTCAATGGAGGACTTGAGCCAAAAGAAAAAAAAAAAGTTTATTTGTAAATGATATTTTTTTTTTCAGAGTTGAAAGAAATCGGTGTGTGGTGCTCGTCTCACAGCTTTTACTTACGAACCCATTTACGTCCCCAAGTTTTGTGTAGATAGGTGAGCTGAAGTTGATGTTATCGCTATTTTAGTTATTTGGAAAAAAAAAAAATTAAAGTATAGTGAAGGCCAAAATTTGTATTTTTCTGTTGTTAAAAATAAAAAGTAGGAATAACGAATCCAAGATTTGTCCCTGCTAAGAATACAAAAGTTTAACAAATGATAGTGAAGACTGAATACAATTGGGAAAAATTTGTCGGTTTCAAGTTTTCCCGTTTGAATGTTTATTTTTCCTTTTCTTTCCCCTTAGACATTTATAAATTCTTTAATATTTTGTATTTAGCTATTGTTTATTATTGTTAACAGTAAGAATTGGTCACTTTTATTTTTAAACAAAATTAAAGTAACTTCAGAGGAAGATTTTTTGAAGATTCCGTATTTAAGCCATGTTAGACTATTTCAACGAGAACTAGACCTGCCCGCTATTAAAGACCACTTAGAGCCGTTTTGGAGAAAATTGAAAGATGTGAAAAATCTATCCTATTAAGTGGCACTTCCGGTCAGTCGATTTTAATGAACAAGTTGCTGTCACGTCCCAGACTATATGCCCGCCTTAAATAAGAGATATAGATTCATATGACTTTTTGTTTTTTAGCTAGAGAATATATCATCTATTCATCGTTGGATAATGTCCCAAAAATAAAAAGGTCTATTGATGCAATTTTCTGTTATTATAATAAACTTTTTTTTTTAACAATATTATTATCCTAAAGTAATTGATAGATCATCAATAATAATCAGGAGTTTGAAAAGAAATGCTCATCGTGGACGACTGTTAGTGGATTCTTGGTGACCCAAATCGTACGGAATTTCCGTTAGAAAGGTAGGTTAAAAACAGAGTCCCTAAATTTGTTCAGCTAATGGTGTCTATGCCATAATTATGGATTGTTTTTTCTTGGAATCGGCTATAGGCTTTGGAATTTAGAACTATCCTTTTCTTGAATAATGTAACTTTCCGATTCTTAAATTATTAATCTTTTTGCTATGAAGTCACACCTAGAGATTATTTGTTGAACATTGAGATTAAGAATTTTGCGATAATATTTACATGGAGTCGCCAAAATATCTTCTTTAAAGATTTCTAGAATTTATAACTATATTATGTGATTAGACTTAATTTTAGAAATAGGTTAAATGCTCTTTTTATTAGAAACCGCAACCCTCCAATGAGTGCAACTTAAACGAGAGAGTAAGTTGAACACTTGTAGCTCGATTCTATACATATTAAAATATTCTAAGCTTAATTATACATTTGAAGTTGGATTTATTTAAAATTGCATACATAAAGTTTGGTACATTTTGATTGTAGACGCACAAATGGATACATAGATTATAAACATAATTTCCTGTGATACTCTTTCTACACCTAAAAATTAAAATAATTCTGTAAATTAAAAGTCTTAATTTTGTTAATAGCATTAAAGGTTTTAAAACTGCTCCATAAAGTGGGTACCTTTAATTGGGTAAAAATCTGACGGTCAGGCGTGATTCTGACGAAATCACCTCCTTGCACAACCGTCGGTCTAGAAACAGTACTTCCCTGAACCTTCATGGATTGTAGCCGTAAAAAGTTAATTTTTATTTTGTTAGGTGTTTTTTGGAAGTATTTCAAGGTTTTTGTTTTTAAACTGTATGCACATTAGAAACATTTTACTCCAATATAATAATTTCTTAAATAATATACTATAATAATTTCTTCTAAACATAGATATTACATGTATTACTTAAGCGAGCTTTTATTGAGATTTTATATTTTTAATATTTATTCGTCTTATATTTGTATGATTGATGTTCAAAGAATACAAATTAAAAATTTTTAGTTCCTGGAAAAGTGTTTTAGATTATTTTTTTGTCTGTATTACACCAACAATTATTTAAGTAAAAGTACTTTTAAATATCATTTAAAACAACTTTTGAGATTTAAATAATAGTTTTACTTATTATTAGGACGTCTAATTGACCTCAAGACCCGACTTGAAATTCTATGTCTTAAAAAAAGAAAGAAATTATTTTAAAAGCAAATAAACACCATTTTATGCTATTTTGAAGAAAAATTCACTCACATAAAATTACCCGACGCATGCGAATCGCAACGAGACACTTGCTTGTCGTTTCTAGGTTATCCGAATTCATGGATAATGAATAAATTGTTTCTAATCACCCATGGATAGATCCTATGCACCCTATTACACCCAATGTAGCGAACACAGGTGGTAGCACAAGTAGAAATAGCAGTTTCCACGATATTCGCAATAATAAATTCTCAAAATGTTCATTTTTAGTTGTTCGGTAAACAAAACTTTAGGTTTATTTATTATAATTATATCCCAGGAACTATCACACGTGCAGATGACACATTAATGCTAGTTGGATGTACCATAATGTAGCTAATAGCGTTTACCTTTGTAGGAGCATCAGCTTCCATGATAATAACCAAATTTGATTCACAAGATATTGATTTTACGTTATACGCAAAACAATTTTGCTTTTTGAAAAACTGCAGCTCGAAAACTATTGAACGTAAAAAAACTCTATTAGAGCTCTTATTTTAAAAAATGTATTCTACTTTAAATAATACGACATGCAAAAATTTTGTGTCGTAGGTTAAAGGATGTTGAGCTCTGATTGGTAAATACAGCGAAAATTTAAGTTTTGTTTTTTAATAAAATAAACTTCAGGGGGGTGAACCTTAAATACTTCTACATTTGCTTTGTTGTCCATTTTTTTCTTTACTTGAAAGAAGTCAAAAATGAATTTTTTGTAACTTCTGGAACAGCTATAATTTTTTATTCGCTTTTACCTTGGTGGCAGTTGTAAATTTCGACTCAATTAAGTTTTCATTACATTAAATACACTTTAAATTTAGGCTAAATAACTTATTTTTGTCTCCTCTTGGGCTCTTAAATTAGTAGAAGAATGAACTGGAACTGGACGAAGGTGGCGAAATCTGAAGCAAACTGAATACCGACTGAAGCGGGACGTAGACGCCGACTCGGCCGAACCACATCAAAGAGGAGTTATCTCTTCATTTGGTATTTATAGAAAAGGCTAAATGTTAGTCTCTCTTCTAGGTTTCTCTTATCGCTGCTCTCAGATAATCTCCACATTTCATATCTTTCGTAAATTTTCTTTCAAGGTATCAGTCTTGTTTTCTTTTCGTCGGGTTTGGATAGGAGTTTCTCAATCTAAGCAAACCTCCATTCTGAATAGGGAAGTACTTGGTAGATTACTACAAGAGATATTTTTACATATTTCACTTCTGAATCATCAAACTTTTTCCATAATTCATATTGACGTTGTTTACCCTACCATCGACACTAGGGTAATATAGAGGATATCGATATTTCGAAGCCTCCACGAATATTAAAATTACTCTATGTTACTACGATACATTCCGACTAATCATAAACTAACAGGAATCCTCATGATCAACGGTGATGTTTAGATTTGATTTATTTCAGGAAGCCATTTGCAAGTAAGGACCTGATTTACTACTATATGGCTTTCGCGTGTATAATTGTTCGCGATACAAAATGATTTGAAAGAAACACTGAAAGTGCTTACTAAGTCATTGACCAAGTGTAACTTGTACAGCAAATACACTTGAAGCAATTACAATTAATGAAGCGTATTACGTTAGCAAGTACTGTTTCCAGGCCAACTGTTCTACGTCCTCAAGAGAAATCTTTACAGGGACGACTTTATCAAATGTTAAAATAAATCGGACTTAGACACTATGACAAAGCAACTGAGGAGGTTGAAAGACCTTCCATAATGGCATCGCTATAAAGAAAACTGCACAAAACACTTTTTTTTTTTTCTTAAACACATCTTTAGATTTTTCTTTTAAGAAGAAAGATCACCTGGGTGGAGGTAAATTCGGAGTGTCATTCAGATGAAAGGCATCTAAGTGGACACTCCAGATAGTTTTATTGCTGTAGCTATTAATATATTCTTTAAGCATAAAAAACTGTTCTTACATAGTTATACGCTATGTACATAAGTAAGTATTTTATAAGTAGTTTTGGGCAAAAAAGTGGGGTATTAAATAGCTAGATATTTAATATCAATGATGTCACTTTGTTTTGTTTTTAAACTTTCTAATTTGTTGTTAATACAATAGTATATGTTGTTTAATTACATGATGCAATTGATTTAGCAATTCAATCTCCTGAGCGCCCCCTCCCTTTGTGGTAAGAGGACCCTGGCCAGCCAGCGTAACATTTATTAGGACAGGAGGAATTTCAATTAGCCGACTGTTATGTTGGTTCAAAACCACCTAGAGCATTTAATTATTACCGTAGGGAAGAGATGTCGGAAGCCTATCGAGATTGCGGTTAGTATCGATTCATATCTGCTCGATCTAGTAATGCGTTCCTGTCCAGCGGTCAATTGGAATGCGCTCATCGAATCCGCGCGATGCCCGAACCAAACCGACACCACAAACGGTATCTCCTTTTCTTCATACAACTTGTCATTAATTTTCAGACAATGGGGATATCCCCCTGGTCGAAAAATGGGACTGTTTCTCCAAGTTTTTTTAACATTTATTAAACAGTATTTAAAATTTTACTTCAAAACTAGACCAATAGTATAGGCAGGGCTTGATTTCAAGATTGGGCGCCAATAAGCCCGAGAATTAAAATTTTATAGCGTAATAATAACATAAATGGTAAGAAAATTACTCCAGAATCACATTTTTTGTATTTTGGGCGTACTGGGTAAATCAAATAGCCCAACAGGGATTTGGAAATAATTTTAATCTCTTGGAGAGGAATCGAAACATAAATATATGAACGGCTTACACGTATTACACGACTTTCTAAAATTAACATTGAAGTTTCATTTTCTGTAGTCAAATTATTTTAATAATGAATTTACTTATGTAACAGCAATGAAAGAAAAAGAGGGTTTGATCTCTTTTTTATTGTTCTTACGTAAATATACATGTACATATTTAATAAATTTAAAAATCCATTCAAAACAAAAATAATTGGTGGCAATTATAGGATATAAAAGTTAAATGAATCTATATTGATATACCAGATAAGCCCCACCCTGATTTCAAAACTATAGTTCAATCAAAAATAAAGTAAACAAAAAAATAATGGGATAAGGATAATGGGATAACTCATCTTTTTTTAAGACCAATATTTTTTTAGTGTGCACTCACAGGCTTTAGCCTAGTTAGTCTAAGACTGTTGTAATGAATATGATTTGATAACTTTTGCTAATAACCTTTGCCGAATCGGCAAATTTAAATGATAGTAAAGATGATCGGATTGGATTTTTTTCAATGTGGGGATAAATTATTAAAGCAATAAATCGTTACATTTATTAATAATAAATACAGTTTATAATGTTACGAACTTCACAAAAAAATCTCAATAAAAAATAAACCTTAAAACATACGGAAATATAATTTTAAGTTCATTCTAATAAGCTTCACAAATACAGCTATCTTTTTTTCTTTATGATAATTTTAAAGTTTTATCACAAATTTTGACATAAAATCGTTTCAAAATATTAGCTGTCTAATGAAATCACATATATTATAAACTAGTGGGGTCATGTTTAATAAGAATAATAATATTAAAAAAATAAAAGTTTATATTGAGGTGTAGATAGTTGACCGTAGATTAATGCTTGACAAACCCCCCGACAAACTTCTTCAAGCATAAAAGTTTATAGAAATATAAAGTATAAATTACATTGAAAATTTAAAAATCTCCATAAAAAAAGTAAAGATTTCACTATGTTATTAATCTTGTCAAGCAGAATTCGTTAAAATGAAAATCTTAATATAAATTAAATATGAAAAATCAAATATATAATAAAAAAATTATTGTAGTTTATAATTAGTGAAATACGGACTTCATAATATAATATTGTTCAATAACTATTCACAATATGAACCACATTGATAACATCAACCCCTTTTTTCCTCGTTAATAATCGGTAATGAAAGAGGTTTTTCTTGACATTGTAAAATTACTACATAATTCATTAATGATTTTTTTTTATTATTATCATATTCCATTCTTTCATGCTTTGAATTGAATATCTGTCATAAAATTTATGGTCTGCCACATTGAGGAAAAGAGGAGAGTGAAGAGAAAGCCATCGAAACGTGATTATTTTAAATAATCCGAAAATTGAAGCTATGCCCTGACCTCTTTCTCAAAATATAATAAATTATTACGTGGGCTCGACAGAAGTTCCACCGATTAAGTGATTTATACTGTTTTATGTTAGTACAATCAAAGATATATTAAAATATCATCAACGTGAACATTTTTCTATTATTTTTGGCTCGATGTACCAGAACAGGCAGGATGTAGGTATTAAGCAAACAGGAATGATATCGATAAAGAGAGTTGTTGAAATTATTATATTGTGTAAACGATAGAGGGGGAGGTGGCATTGGTAGATTGCGGAAGAAACAAGAGCTGCGGTTGGGTAAAGAATGCCGGTATCCAGACATCCATGAAATTGAAGCCCAGCGCTCCAATTTAGTGGCCGCTTAACCATCAACCATCTCCCGATGGGAGCAATTAACCCCGCCGCCACTGTGATTAGTAAAGGAAAAAACTTTGGAAACCTCCCCGCCGAGGTAACCAACCCTTCAAATGCTCACTTATTACCGCCTCAAAACAACCCTTAAGACATTACCCACCATTTAGTTCTAGGTCAGATTATTACTTTTTTACATGACCTGGATTCCAGCAAAGGTAAAATTAATCGATAGGAAGGGAGAGAGGTAGCGCACTAACAATTAGATCTCGGAACGTTTCTTCCTAATCCTGGAAGCCTTGGCGTGTTTCGTAACACCGAGAGTCTCGCTTTTTTACGGATCTTCGGGCCTCCTGACCGTGACAGACTAGCTTTGCTCACTGTCGACCTGTGACGTCGCAAAACCAAGGGCTTCTTATTAACAAACTAATAAAAACAACCAGATCCGCACCGCAATATATCACAGTAAGTACCAACCTCAGAGTATAAATCAAATCAAGAAGGTGAGGGTTGCGGTAAAAAAAAAAAAAATAGTTTTTAACTATTTGTCCGACGTTTCACCCCACTTTGCAGGGCTTCCTCAAAGCGATAGGTTTAACCTAGTGAACAGAGGTATATTTAAGTTATACGGTCAACTATATATTTATAAGTTATACGGTCAACTATATATTTATAAGTTATGGGGATTCATTTGATGTGAAGTAATCAGATCCTCAACTACACATCAAAGGTCATACTATTTTTCAAAATAAACTCCATTTCTTCATTTTTTTGTACATGTTTTTGGAACAAAATTAAATTACATTTTTTTTTCATACTTTGACTAATATAATTGACATTATTTATGACTTTATTTATTGACTGGGTTGATGCGACAGAATTTTTCATCTTAGATATGCGAGTTTCTGACGAGTCCCCAAAGACCTGGCATTATCATAGAGCACTATGATGTCCTTCCTACTGAACATCGCCTGCTCCTTTTCTTGGATTGCAGTTTTTAAATTATAAAGTTTCTCTTCGATTTTTTTGTAGGTAATCCACTTTTCATTATCAAGTCATCATCCGGTCAAAGAAGGATTCGATTTTTGCATGCATGCAAAGAATATTTCTTTTTTTTATATTATATCTCGAATATTTCCACACCAATCCTAGTTTCCGAATCGATTCGAACTATCATCCGAAGTGATTTGTTGAGCTGAATCGAGCCTTTCTGGAATCTCCGATGTTTAAAAAAAAAAAAAAAGCTCTTCCATGATAGCTTTGTATTGTTTTATTATAAGGAACGTACAAATTTTTCCGGTAGTCCTAATAAGAAACCTTTTACCTTCACCAGCTTCATCCTCACCCTTTATCGAATTTACTCTTCAATATCCACAGATGAGTGATATTGAGGTCCAAGAACGATAACTATAATAATAAACTTTTTTAGCGAAACATCACTAGCAGCAGAGGGTATAGCACGAATCATCGTTGCCACCATACGTTTCCCCTGCAACTGAACCCAATCAAAACCCAAATCTGCAAGGAGAACAAAAAAATATGAGTGATTAATTTTGAAATCTAATGAGGGGCAAGTGGAATGTCGTTTTGTTAAATCCAATCCCCCGAACTGGTAAGATATGAATTATTTATGGAGCATGAATCCTAAATGATGATGCGCCACAAATGCAAGTGTAGACAACAGTAGTGGAACGAAATGCGTTAGGTGTGCAATTACCTCATATTTATATATAAATGTTTATACTTCCATATTTTGCCAACGGAAACTATAACGGGATGGATCTATAAGTTCTTTTTTAATACATTTATTCAATCCACAACCCACTGACTACTAAATTGAACAATCAATTTCATAAAAATAAATGTGTGATAAATATAATAATTAAAACCTAATCTTCTCAGAAACGTTTAATAAAAACCTAGAGAAAATTCCCGGATTTCAGCACCACTTAAGTATCAGTGATCTAACACACTTGGACTGCTGTAAAATACTGGCTTTATTCGGTTAATTAAGTTTATACATCTCTTTATATACATTCGATCAGCTGATCTCAGTCAGCTGACATCGAAGCTAACAGTTGACTCAGACCGTAACTTATATATATATATA
>NW_027106674.1:1702283-1719329 GCF_000696795.3 Halyomorpha halys
CTTTTTCATAAGTATTGAAAGTAAGGTTTGGTTTGAAATAATTTTTTCCTTATAGTGAAATGTTCATCTAAAATTCATTTTTCACTAATTGCAGTTTTTGGCATTATCGTGATTATATGACTTGTTGAAAGAATATTTAGGAAATGTGTTTTCATACGAGAGTAACGTTAATATTAGTCATTTTCATAAGTTAATAGTTGAAGGTAAATTATTTTAATTAAAAATAATTTAGTATTGTAAAAGCATTTGCACTTTACTATACATACTTGTTGTAAATACTACCAGTATTTACAAGTATTTGTAATAGATAGTTAATCTTAAGCATATTTAGTTAATATTTGCTATACAGGGATATAGTTTTTGTCAATTACAAACCTGAAACAAGGTGTGTTCTATAATGAAGTAGAGATTTCATTTATAAACTAATAGATTTATAAACAGACGAATTAATTGTTTTTTAACATTCAATTTAGCCTAATGTTTGTTACAAATTTTACAGAAGTCACCTAGAACCACTAAATCCTCCAAGAACAAAAATAACAAACAAAGAATTAACCAGTACTCCTTCCAATGAACCTTTCAACTGGGAAAGCTAACGGAACCTGGCTCGACAAAATCGGAGTCTTCGCCCACAGTAGGAGGAAATGTCTCGTGTGTGGGTTGTAACAAGGTAAGACAATGCACAACGAAAGTTCAGAGAAAATACTTTATTGTAGATAGATTAAATGTATTTTGTAGGGATATTTTTATCACAAAGGAAATATTAAAATATATAATTTATAATTATAGACAAGATGAATATACTGGAATGCATGTGTGTGTAAAGTGAATATATAATATTATTAAAAATTTTGACATTTTATAACTATACATTCTAACTTTGCTAGGTTGGTGATATTATTATGTTATGACGTAATTAGGTGTTATAAAAATGGTTTGAAGGAAATAATAGAATCGTTTAAAATTCTAGTATATAGTCTAAATTTAGTAATTACTCGTATTTACATTCAGAAGGTATGGTCAGTTTTAATAGAGTTATTATAGGTGCTAAAATGAGTTTTTATAAATAAATGATGATCATTGAATTTATTTTAAAATAACTTAAGGATTTCTTAACGTTGATACGGATTTTTTTTTGTATTATATTGGTTTTTTATTCTTCATTGGGCTCTAATAGTTAAAAGGAAACCACGGCCAAGTTTGGTGTTCATTGATTGAGTTATGTTGAAGTTAATTCAATTTTTTTGATTTTTCAATAAATCAAGGGCCAATAACGAAAGGCGAAAATTTTGGGCCAAATAACTTTTTTCAGATTTTTTCGAAAATTTGAATTTAACAGTTTCTAGGGGTGCTTAAAAACGAATATCAATTTGCACTCCCTAAAAATAATCTTTAACCACACTTTGGTAAGTCAGTCATTCTGTTTGAATTGTTTCAATATAGTACTAATATTGAAGCTCAGTGAGGATTATCATATGAAAACTATTCATATTTTAAGAAGTAAATATATGAAAATATAACAGATAATCAAATTATCTAAAAGAAGAAGGTGTAGACTGGTTGACTCGTGTTGAAATTAATTATATTTTTTTTTACTATTTTTTGTTATTAAGTAATGTCATTTATCGCAATAACCAAAATAGATATAATGAGGTGTTGATAGTTGACCGTAGATTAATGATTGGAGAAGTTTGTCGGGGGGTCGGTCAGCACTTCTCCAGTCAAAATAGATATAATAAGCGATTGATTCATTCATTAATCCAATGCGTAAATAACTAAATATATTGTTTATATCAAACTTTTAATTTTATTCAATTAATCTATATAGACTCCTAAATCTAGCCATAGCGAAGTATTGACGGGTCAGCTAGTGTATAATGTGCCTGGTTTCTGTATTCCGCATTTGATAATTGGAAGAATGAAATGCCAAGGACCTGCACTAACCCGTTAACTGTTTATACATGAACTTGTTTAGTAGACGGGTCACATATTTTTCGATAAAACTTACGTCAATGGCAAATAGTATCTCTGGTGGATAGAAACCAGACTAGATATTCTATCGAGACGGCAGACTTGCCAGTTAACAGGTCTTAGCGAGTACTGGACTAGTCAACGTCTCCAGAATAATTCGCTTTACTAACTGTGTATGAATTGAGGGTTCTGATAGTTATACTGTTCGCATGAATAAACTTGTTTCCCTAATATCGTTTATGCCTCGAATATATTTAATGCAAGCTTTCCCCTATAGCTGAACAATCTTTAGCAAAGCTCTGTTAAAATCATCATTTTAAATTAATCGAAGTGAAACCCACGCCATGGTATCACGAACGGTTTTCGATGTTTAACCTAGATCAAAGATAACAATGGCTTTGCCATTGACCATGCTCCAAGACAGGCTGACGGACAGACATGCAGACTGGGAGGGAGTAGACCAGATGCTGAGGCAGGTGATCGCCCAGCTGCCAACAATACGCAGTTTCCACAAAACTGGCTGATCGCTCGGTCACGGCTAATCCCTACCGTAGCAGATGTTGAGTGCCTACAATTATCGTGGCCCTAGGGGTCTAGGTCGTCTCCTGGAGAGCCGCATCAAGAAGAATTTTCTTCGAAAAAAAAGTCTGCAAAAATGTTCGGATAAATTCTAGTTCATTAAAGAAAAGGAACCCAAAGAACATACGGGGACTCATGTTCTATAACAAATTTCACGTATGTATCAACATACCTGTTGCTATACCTGCCGTCGGTCGATATTAACCTAAAATCCTAACCATAAGTTGCTCGCCGCAAGATTCTGCCCACCAAAATATTGAATACAAAAATTTTAATCAAATTGAACATCATTAATTGATGTTTATTATCTGATAACACGCTGCCCACCTTAAGAACACTACGTGAATCCTGGAAACGCCAGGCATGGAAGGTTTTCCAGCTCTATTTGGAAGAACGTTATTCCTGCATAAAATGTATGAGTGATCCTAAAAATTAAGCTGAATTTTCTTTTTAGGAAGTTCGATTATATTATTTTTAAAAATTGTTGAGGTGAAAAAACTTTCAAAATAAATATAATCTATTCTATAATTTTCATTGTACAACGTTTCGGAACAATTGACCCATATTTATGTATCTTTACAATCCACATGATATGTCATATTTTCAATTTCCCTATTGAAATCATGTCATCTATATAATCATAATTGAAAATTGTTTTACATTTCCAAAGAAGTTTATTACCAAATAACACGCCGCCAACTGAACACACGTGTTTTTGTTTAAATATGCCTAGCCCATATTTATAGCCAACACACATTACCGTAAGTGTTTGGCAGCAACAATATCTATACAAATCATGATAACAACTATACGATTATATTCACTTAAGAATGAAGACGTGTTAAATGTTGGATCTCCTGATCAAACTAGATTTGAGGTAGTACATTCGAGTATGAGAAAACTTCCCCGCTCATAATCAGATTAAAATGTTAATATAAGATTATTAGTAGATCGCATGTAATCAAGGGAGAAAGATGTTCATGGTAGTGGTAAAAAAAAACACCCTCAAAATAGTACAAAAAATATTTCTATTGCTAAAAAATATTTCATACACCAACGAAATGGTGCGAAACGTTAGTGTACATTAAATAATTTGAAGTTGAGAAAGTAAGATCTTATCCATACAATGTTGCGTTTAAATAGAAACTATACGAATAGAAAATTAATGTTGTCAACAGGTAGTGCAAAGTTCAAATCCAATGTAATTAGTAGTGAATTTCAGAACAGATATGTACAAACAGTAATTTACTGATCTGAGATTGCTTAAATAATAACCTGCCAGAAATCTCAAATCAAACGACATTTAATTAAAAACTTGATCACAAATTTGATTTGTTCCGGGCCGCCCGTAGCTCAGTGTTTAAGACACAGCCTTACCAATATGATGTCTATTGGCGGTGCCGGTTCGAATCCGGCCTGGGGTGTTGACTTTTTTCATTGAGTGGTGGTCCCACTAAATGAAGAACTTTGAACCCCCAACCATGGTTAGGCAATATACGACTTCAATGGCAGTCACCAGAAAAAAAAAAAAAAAAAAAATGATTCGTTCCATTAGATTTTACATTGAAAAGACCTTTTTTCATTGATTTTTCTCACAATGTTAAACGAATTTCAAGTATCTAATATAATCTATGAAAACAAAGAACAACAATGAACAAAGAATATTTTCAAGCTGCTTTAAGCTTCATAATTGTCTTTGCAACCTTTCTCAATCTTTATCTTTAATTCATAATTGAGTTATAAAATTTAAATATTTATTTTCGTTTATTTAACAATTAATTATTTAACGAAATTATTATTATTTCTTTAACGGTATTAGTTTTGTAACTCCGAGCATGAATGGGTAATCCATCTGGTACCGGCATAACAGTAGACATTCATGCCCCTATTTATAAAAGATGAGACACACTCCCCCTGATTTCCCCAGGGTAGAGACTGGACGGGATACGGAGGGGAGAGAAGACGAATCTCTCATTACCGCGAGACCAAGTTCCAGAAGAGCGAGCCCGAGCAATTAAAGGGAGGATACCCGCTCTGATAGAGCAGCTGCTGTGTGCTCACACTTCCTAGTTTCTTCAACTCTTACTGGACCATTTACTGTTCGCACCAGTGGCCACATCAACCTCAGCTTGGCTCTACTATACCATGCGTTGTGAGTATTAAAACTTACAATGAGGGGATACGCACTTGGGATTACTAATTATAATGAACATTATTTTGGTTTTACTAGGTCGAAACATATTCACACGTGCCAATGCGTTCTAGAAGCCGAGAAATTTTTTTGTTACATAATTTTAGAGATTTTTTATATTATCGTATGCCGCTTTTTATCCTCCCTTGCTGCTGTATTAAATAGTTATTATATACCAATCGGTTTATTTAGTCCATCGAGAGCAAAATATTGTTGATTGTATTAAATTAGCCTAGATGTATACAAAATTACAAAAAACGACTTCCTGTAAAGTAGATAAAAAAAAAAGTATTGAGAAAAAATAAAGTAAGATTTATTTCGTCGTGTCTTTTAAAAATGTTAAATAAAAATTTCATAGAAACAAAAAATTATAAATTTTTGGACTTGACGACTTTTGAAGTAGATTTTTTTCTTTCGATGTCTCTCGTTTATTAAATAAATTCATAATTACTCAAAATGCTATCCAAATTCAACGTACATTAATGACAACCGTTGGAAATATGAATTTTCGCTCTTTCAAACCCTATGAGTATCTTTAATGCTCAGCGAAGAACAGCAGTTTTAAATCAAAAAAATATTCTCAAATATTTTATTTTATACCTCTTAAGCAGAATTAGTAGAATTTTAAATAAACCATCACAAATACTCCAAGGAATTGTATGTTTGAAAATTCATTTTAATATGTTGCCAAGGATGAAGATGAAATTGTTTTAAATTGGCCGAAATAAAATGGGCCGAAACGTCACAAAATGTGAAATACATCGCTGCTTTGCTAGAATATTGGCCTATCTGGCAAAAAAAAAAACATTTTATTTTGTATTTGACGTATTCTAAAGATTGTACCATAGAGTGTAGTTAATTTTTGACAGCCCAACTAACTTCGGATCAATTTAAAAATCAAACTTTTACTTTTGTTGCCAGATGTGCCACAATTCATGCAAAGTGAAGGTGTAACTTTGATAGGTTTTTGTTATTACTATATAATTTCATATGGTGGACCTTAACGTGATTCGTGAGGTTTTTCCTTGTTATTTGTGATAGATTTTTATTAATAAAAAATGAATCCTATTAGAAAAAAATTATTTTGTTAATAAGAAATCAACAGTTGTTTTTATAAATTCGGGATGTTCTATACACCTTGATTACCAGTTTGGCACTATAAACTTTTATCAAGAGAATCTTAACTTATGACTAAGCTATATCGTTGTTTTAACTGCTTGTCAATATAGACTGATATTGAATTACTGTAATAGTTTATAAAAGCTATTCATTATTTATATGTTAAAGTGGGAGCGGGTAGCTTAGTGGTTAGGCATTGTGCTACTCCAAGAACCAGGATTCGAATCCAGCTGTAGCAGATAATTATTTTCTGTTTCACTGAAGTTGCGAGGCAGCCCTGTGGCTTCGGGAGCACTCCAGAGTCCACCCAGCCTTACAAAGTAGGTACCCTTAATTGGGTAAATTCTGGCGGTTGAGCGTGATTCTGATCAAATCACATCCTTGCACAACCGTTGGTCAAGTAACAGTACTTGCTTACAAAGCACTGCACCCCTGACCCTTCATGGGTTATAATGGTAGAGATTTAATTTTAATATACATAAAAAATATATTGATATGTTGGCACAACAATCTGTTGCTAGGAGGGGTTCATGATATAAACGCCATCTACAACTTTGGCCGGGTTTTCATACTACATTATTATTTCATGTTTTCAACTATAATATGAAATATTTTGATTTTTCCTACTATTTAATTAAGAATTGAACTTTTCACTAGTAAAATCCTTCATCACAATTTTAGAAGTATAATGTAGGTTTTCGAATATGAAAATTACCGATGTACCTTTACTATCAGTAAGTCAGGAACTTGATCAAACGGGTGTGTAGCTTCATTGATTTTTTTTTTAAAACTAAAAAGAAATTATTCTAAAAACCTAACAGATGGCATTCACTAAATGGTTTCCTTTCGTGCCAGGACAAAGAGTACCGAAAAGAGCCTAGAATGTTGCGTGCCATCACAAAATGAAATAATTATGCCACGTTGATCCGAAGAACAATTGGAATGACCATTCAATATTCTCCGTAGCTCCCCCATTGATATTCCTGCTAGCGGTAGTACTCAGCCGGCTATTTCGAGATATCTGACTTATCCAAGCCCGCAATCCAATCTCAATGTCAAGTTGAGGCATAACTTTCAAATCAGGAGGGAATCAGTTTAATTCAAGAGTGACCCGAAATATGTTTAGTCGCTTATTTTGAATAAGTATAAAAAATATCGGACAAAGAAGTTTTAAAATTCAAGTATCTTTTTGATGCATAAAGGTTTTTTTTTTAATTTTTTTTTTATTTTTATATATTGACTATAAATAGGATTAAATTAGTATCATCGATTAAGTATAGGATCCATGATATTTCTAATTTTAAGGGTCGAATTCATAGGGATCATAGGCCCTGAAGTAATATTAAAAAAATGAAAAACTAAAAAATTCGGTATTGATAAACGATCACTTGGGTAAGTGAATAAGCGACAATATAAAGGGGAAATAAGGCAAACATTTAAAATTAATAATAATAAATAAAAAAATCGTTGGAGCTTCTAATAGCACTAACATTATATAATAACAACTGGGATTTAGGGGGAAAAATAATTTTAAAAATTCCCTAGAATTCTCCATTTTTATATTTAGTACCTGTTTAAGACTGTCGGTTTGAAGACTAAGAATAGATAGATACATGAATAATAGAAAAATAAAATATAACTAAACAAGGCCATTTGTCCTATTAACTGGAAGTTATTTCTATTAGTCACAAATAAGTCTGCACATACTAACAGGTCTTGAGAGGCGATAGAAATTAAAATAGCGGTTTTAAACTTTGACGGGAATTATATAAAGGAAAAGGATACTTGTAGTTAGTTATCTTTGTTTCGCAATAAATCATGAAGTACATTAGCTAATTGCTAAAATATTTAAAAAATGAATAGAAATAAATAAGCGACTGATATAATAACAGTTATATGATTCATACTTCTGTAATTATAAAACATTAGTGTTATAAAACGTCTGTCTGGGTCACGTGCGCCCTTCCTCACCTAATTGACAATTCATTATGATCTCATATTTTTTTAAAAAGTATATTTCAGGAAATTTATATATTTCGAACTATTTGGTAAATTAACGAACCAAAAGTGAACTGGTGGGCATGGTACAGAGCAAAATGTTATTAAAACAAGTGTATAAACTTCAATAAACCATATCTCTACTAATACTGGTCTCATTTAGACGATTTTTTTATTTGTTTTAAAGAGAATTTGATTGTCTTTCAAATGTGCACACATACTTACATAAAATACCAGCTAATATTGATCCGATGTTTTTTATTTTCTTTGTTCAATTGTTTTTAGGGAATTCAGTTACCTTTAAAATAAACGTATACATAGTTTACCATAAAATATACACTTCTTGAAATTGACTACAATACATACTATACAAATTAATTTTTTTTCTTAATCAGCTTTATGACACGTTAAGTGGCTCCAAGCTGCAGACTTAAAGCAAATTTCATTAAATTCCTTAAAGCCATTCCAGTCTAGAGAAAAACAAAAAAAAGGAGCAACAAAATAGTTCCACCCGTTCTAATCATAACACACACTTATTATAATTAATTATAGACTAAACCTTATAATTTTTTTTATTATTTAAGTAATCCCAAATTAAGTACTAAAGTCCATGTAGGCAATAATTTTTTAATATATCTAATTAATACTTATGAAATGCATTGTAAGGAAATTTTCGAAACATATCGTATCCTAGCAGTCTAAAACCGTAAGAAATATTCATAGGTCTTCTGGAATCGGGGCTAAAGAAACCTCTCCCAACCAAACACGACCAAATCACGACATCCTGAAACACAAATTAAATTAATAAAATAATCTCTGAATTTATGTCCAAGTCCTTTGCCTGGTAGTGTAATAGGAGCTAAGGTCGATAAACAACTCAAACACTTTTTTGGTTATTAAGAATTTTTAAGGCAATAATTATTTATTGTTTTTAGTTGATATAATTTACAATTTACAATGTGGTTGTTGGAAATTTCTATATTAGGGTTCTTGGAGAACAGAATCTGAAAATGAAATTAGTTTTAAAAAAAATTACGTTAAACAAATTTAAATAAAGTTTTTTTAATCTACTTGATTTTATTTCCCAAGATCAACTTGAAACATTAATTACTACTGTATCTTTTGGCCAAATCCAAATGTTTTTGCACAGTTAGTAAGACGGTCATCATTTAATGGGAGAATGAGATTTCTCTTGTCATAATTAAAAATTTGTTAGATTACATATAAAGCAAATAAAAAGTTACTCGAATATATTTAGACAATTATAAAGACGTTATCTTATATTTTAAACTCAAATTGCCCAAGTAGAGTCCGATCTGTGTCTTCTAGTATATATACTTAAGTAATTTATCTCATATATAAAATTGAATTTTTGTTTGTTCGTACCTTACGCACTATCTCACCGTGCATCCGATTGTCATGGGGTTTTTGCTAAATGTTCAGGCCTTTCCCGGGAAGAATATTTTTTGGTAAAAAAAAAATTATGTATTAACAAAATTAAGTATTTTTGTCACGTAGCTCAAAAACTATACATTTGTCTCTTTCTAAATAAAAAAATATTAATGGTTAAAATGGTTCTACTAAATTATTTTATATTCACTAAAAATTTTTAAAAAATAATAAGGATTTCAGTGAAGAAGAACATCACATTTTTTATTTTAGGAAAAAGCAAATGATATTGTTTTCAGCGTCGTCTGAAACCCTCAAAGAAATTAAAAATTATAAAAACATAATATGGATTTATTTTTAGGTACCTGTTACCATTTATATAGCTATAGTTACCGTCTTATCACTTTATTGATATATTAATTGATATAAAAGGGATGACGGTAGCAGCGTTGTAATGCGCCTGTCTGCCAACCCAAAGGTTGCGAGTTCGAGTCCCGGCCCTATCCGGGATTCTTTCAAGCATGTAAATATACAATACTCATTCACAGCCTCCCCCCGAGCATTTGTGAGGCCCGTCAGCCAATGGGTGGCACTCACAAAAATAGGCGTGGGAGTGACGAACCCACCCTATGAAAACCACTTCATGGAACGCGCAGTGTATTTCCTAAGTACATCATGCGAGGCCTTGGACCTGCATGGTCTATTGTACCAATAATAATAATACCAAAGTTTCAATAGTGTTCAATTAATATATATACATCCTCAAATATAGCAATAGCGAAGCATTTCCGGGTCTGCTAGTTTACCATGAAATGCTGAAGATGATTTGTTAGGTGCCTCGGGTTCTAGAAAACTGACATTAAATACAAAGAATTTGAGAAAAATCTCTACATGATGGTAAACATGGATTTAAAGTTCGGTGTACACACAAAAAAAAACATAAAGGTCAGCAAAAATTATCTAATGAAATTTTGGTTTGTAGATCGGTCTAAAATTAATTTATGAGAAATATAATTAAAAATTGCTTTATTGAATTATAAGAGAGGAAGGTGGAAATATGCAAGAGTGGAGACGACGCACTGACACATCCTGTAGGTGCAGTCCTTTCACGTCGTGAGTTGGCCTCGCCCTAGAAATACCTAATGAGCGGATATTTGCCTTCCGTTACCTTATACCTTCATTCCCCTGTCAGTCCGGCTAATCAGTCTGCAATATACTCTGCATATCTTCCCTATAGTTAGGAATAGTTCGGCCTGAAGATAATTTAATTGAAAATCATGAAATTATGGGGTCAGAGATTTTTGATGCATTACATAACTAATATAAAACCTTTTTTCTTTTTTTTTTACTTCTTTATTCCTTGTGTTATCCGAACAATGTTTTTTGGCTCTTTTGCCCATTATCAAGTTCTAAAATAAAAATATTTACAGTTTTACAGTTAAATATAAACAGTTTTACAATTACCACCAACAAATTTTAAAATGAATTAAAAAAAAAAATTATACATTAAAATAAAAATAATTTAATAGTAAACTATCTTAACATCCTTTTTCTTTTCGTACCCTTCATAAAACAATATTATTATTAGAACATACCAAGAAATGGAAAATGTATACTTTTGTGCGTCATCTCCCTTGGATTGGCTAGTGGTATTATAAGGTGTTGATTACAGGATCCAATCAAGGTCGTATAAACTAACGTTAACTATATATCCATCCATTTCACTAAACTTCCAGTTAAAGCCGTTTAAGCAGTTTGAACCATTTGACAGCGACACTATAGAACTCGCTCTATCAACTTCAAGTGTTTGTGGTATCAATAACCGTAAAATTTTACCAAAAGGCACAAATATTCTAGACCAATCAGGATGTGAGATTTAAGACCAGACCCACCATCAGGAAGGGAAAAGACAACGGTTAGTCAAAATACCCACGGCTTGGGCTCTTAGAAGGCACGGTAAGGATTGACTAGAAAATTTATAATAATACGAACGCGTGTTTATGTCTGACTGTGTAACCAAATTTATAAATGTCCAAATACGGGTGTTTTTGTGTGTGCAATGTGTGGACATTGCTCTAAGCCAAGGAGGTTATTAAATAAATGTATATGTTGTTAATGAGTAGTAATATATTATTTTCAAAGCAAACCTTAATCAAATTATTAACGTTATTTACAAAAATAAAATATAAAATATTGAGTGGAAGAAGTACCACTGTAAATTTTGTTCCGGGCCAAAGCCTTTATAAATGTTATTACTTGAAAAAGTTTTCTCCTCCTTTCTAATAACAGCAAAGATGAACATTCAAGTCGAAGAAGGAAAATATGCAAAAAAAATTTACAATCCCTGTTAAATAATTAAAATTATAATTTTATGTTTTTGTGAGAGAGTTGAATACAACGGTTCTTTAGAGAATTGAATATCAAGTACATTTTTAAAGCTATTTTATTAAATTTTAGTTTTCAATTTTACAACGATTTATGGTTTAGGTTTTTTTTCTTACAATAATTATTTTTCTAATACTAATTAAAAGTTCTAATCTACTCATTTAATTATTACAAACGATCGGATAATGTAAATTTGTAAGGAAAAAAAAGGATAATTTTTGTAAGGGAGATGGAATCAAAACGCTTATTAGGATAGTTTGTTTGTATACCGTTAATGAAGGATTTTTATCAGGTGGCTTCAATAAGGAAAAGTTTGCATATGGTAAAATTCTCTTTTATGATTTGGGATAGGATCTTACTACACCATCTATTAATATTTACCAATATTGAAAAAAATCAATTATCTCAATCTTACTTTGAAAAGTAGTTCCAATTCTGGTTATCTAAAATTAAGTTAATTAATTAAAATAGGAATGGTCCAAAACCTCAGTAGTATTTTAGAAAATTTGGCTAAATTAGATTTTGTTGCCATTTGAGAAAAGAATATCCGGTCACTAATTAAATATACAAAATGATTAATTGATTTTTATCAAAATTTGGAATAAGCGGCTGCCTTCTAACATGATACTTTCAGAAATTAGCATATACGCCACTTCGGCTAGGGGCCGACGATATCTGAAGTATCTTCACTTATCAAGAGTCACTGTGATACATTAACTATATTTTTTCCGTTTTTCTATTTTTACTATTATTGTTTAAAATAGATTAAGAGGCAAACAGCCTCGGTTGAGAGATACTCGATGGTAGACAGGATAGGATATACCGCTAACGACCACACGACCCGACCAAGTGTTTCCATGACCGATTGGTTTCCAGTCAACTGTAGTGCCACCCTGCCCATCAAATCCGCGCTCTCTCAACCAGAGCCGATCTGGGAACCTAACTCTTCTCATCCGCGATCCAGTGGGATGCTCAGTGCGAGGCAGTTCACAGATAATTGTTCCGAAGAAAAAAATCCTCGATTATGTTTTTCCCTTTAATCCTATTTCCGAATAACCAAGATACAGTGATCGGGCAGTCGGTTTTTAGATTGTTGAAATCAAAGGAGGTATAAAAACATATTCAGGCCAAAATGTAAAACACAATACTTACCATAGCATTCAGAATAGAAGTTGGTTTGTTCCACAATATAATATAGATTCAATTTCAAAGATTGAAATTGAAATCTTGTTTAATTCATTTTATCCCCAGAATTTCGTTTTTTGTTTTTTTAAGTTTGAAAGGAATATTGTTTATTTTAATATTATTTTGAATACTAAAGTAATTATCTGTCCTTGCCATGACCACAGATTTTTCCAATATTCTTTAACCTCAAAACTGTTCTAAAGATATAGCCCCCGAAAACTATTTTTCATTTCATTTTAAAAGTACAACCTACTTTCTTTATCTATACGATCAATAATTTTAGATACAGATAAGAAGTGATGAATTTACCTTTGTATGGTTATCAGGGACGTCGCCAGAGAAGGGGTAGACAGGCGTAATTTAAAATTGGAATTTTATAGGTACCAATACTAAAGGATTGAAATGAAATTAAAAAAATCACAATAGGTAAGTGAAAAGTTCAAATACAAAATATTTGGAAAATTAAATTCTTAAAATAAATATTCCATAATATAGTTGGGTAAATTAAATTCATAAAATAAATATTTGATAATATAGTTGGGTAAATTAAATTCTTAAAATAAATATTCCATAATATAGTAGGGTAAATTAAATTCTTAAAATAAATATCCCATTATATAGTTGGGTAAATTAAAATATTTTAACATACGTAGTTGGGGAATACAATTAGGTTTTTGTAGCCAATATAATTTTAATCTATACACTAATTAATAAAATATAAATCGTTATGCTTAGTAAATTATTCATAAAATATACCAATGTCCTAATCTAAATCTTTATTACTTTTACTGAAGGAAATATCTTGGATCTAACTTTCTTGTAGTTGTATAAGCTACAAATTTCAATAACCATTATAGATGATAATTTATGGCCAACATAAATTTTTGTCCTACAGTATTGTTTCAGATTATTCAGCATATCAAAAACATTCTAGACTTCGAACTAATATCAGAAAAATAGTTACGCCTGAAACTCCACAAAGCCATCGAATTGCTCCGATATCAGAGGAGTCTTGATTTATTTTTTAAATTCTCAATATTTTTTTCTATAAAAATATTATGTAATGATATTAGAGATAAAAAAGTTTAAAATTGGTTCAAGCTGTAACTTTGCCTCTGGGTTATTACGAATACTACTCATATTACTTCTTAGTAACATTAGTATATTCTTAGTATCTTGTCGATCCCCAAGTTCTGTCCTCCCTCCTCCATTCAAAAGGAACTCTGGATCCTCCGTCATTGCTCTGTATTATTAAAAAGTTGTCAAAAATTCAAAATCAATGTTTTTCTTTATACATAACTTTCTACATCATTACTATCATTGGAGTAGTTAAGGGAAAGGAACGATCTTCGGAAATAGCTAATATCCGGAGAATTTAGTTTTTAAAACAATACCTTTTTTAGATTTTGCTAAAAGTATATATAAAAAAAGTGGACTGATGATCATACATATTTCTTAGTAGACAAGGATGTACAGTTAATTTATAATCATTTCCATGAAATACAAAATCAGCTGAAGTTACTTTCTCCCCGGAAGAAAAATATAATGTGTGGGGGAATAAACCATTACGTGGTCCCCTTGATTGGCGGGAACTAACCAGTTTCTCCCACACTAAAACCGTAGGAAGTTGATATGCGTCCAATTGCACTTACCAGTAGACATTGCTAATTGATTACTAAGACCAATATTTCATAAAGGATTACATAAATCTGTTATTGAAATATTGTGACCGGGTCTAACGTTCGATGTGCAGTTTTTAACATATCAACGTATAAATATGCTAGCTGCCTCAGTATAAAACAAAAAAAAAAAATATTTTTCTTCATTGGGAAGTTGAACTGTTACAGACTGCGACCACAGAGTAGAATATACTTTAATTATATAAAAAGGGAAGACACAGACATATTATGTACATCTACTATCTACAAATTACTATATCTAATATGTCTTCTGGAGTATCCTTCGACTACTCTCTAGAATAGTGGTTCTCGATCAGTGTTCCACGAACCTCTTCCAGGGGTTCCACGAGATAAAGAATTAGGAAATTAATTTTCAAGTCAACCTAATATGTTCATAAAAATAATTTGTATTCCCAGAGCCATAAAACGAAATATGCTTTATTGGCATCAAATATTAATGTTGGTGTTCCACCATTTTCCTGTTTCTACTAAAAGGTTCTGCTACCAAAAAAAGGTTGGGAACATTAGTAGTAGTAAGCCTTTTAGCTCTCTATGGAGCAAAGAGCCATTACCAATACTCGCAACCGATCTCTATTCCCAAATATTTTACCTCTCACCATTTACGTCCCGACTAGTGTACCTCCCTCATCCACATTCCTGGACCGCCTTTGCTTCCGACCACCCTGTGGTTTCAATCAAATGCATGTTTCTCTATAGCACCGTCATGCTTTCTTAAAGTGTGACCAATCCACTTTTATTTCCTTTTCTTGATTAAAGAAAGAAAGTTTTTCTATTGGCTTGAGGATAGTTCGCTGTCTTAATTCTTAAGTATTCATCTCAAAAATTTAGTAACAAATACTTTTTCCATGATTATTTTAGGTGAACTCTATGTTTCGGGTGCATACAAGAGTACTGAGAGTGCATTTATTATGAAGAGAAGTTGTTTAGAGATGCATTTAGTTGTCCAAACTTTGTGCAACTGAAAAAATACTCCTTTTGCTTTGCGCAATGTTTTTTACATCCTCATCAGTCCCGCCGCTGTAGATCTAGCTTGACCGATTTTGGTTAGGATGCGCTATTGGATTCCGTCTTCCGCATATCTGTGTAAGCTATGATAGACTACTTCTAGCTATGATGATAGTCTCACAGTGCACCTCAAATCCTGAATTTAATTATTATTATTAAATGGTGCGAATATAATACAAAGTATAATATAGAAAATGTCACTTTAAGAAAATTAAATTAGGTGCTAATTCGAATCTCCTGATGCTAAAGATAGAAAACGCTTCTGGCCAGCGTGAGAGAGTTGGCAGAACGAGGACGGAAACAGGACGTACCATACCAGTACAATGTGCCCGAGAACCCAGCTGGACAACAGCGAGCATATGTAGCATGGACGGGAAGTGGCTTTATCAGTTCCGCCATAAAGTTACTGAACCTTAGCACTCCTGTGCTTGGAGGTTACCTTAATTAGTGCTCTATGTCTCATAGCTTTCTTCTATTTCCTATGTATATAAAACCATCGAGTACCACTAGGATCATATGAGTATCGTGAAAAAAATAAAATAATGATTACAATTTGATTTTTTACCAGGCATTAGACAAGAATGAATTAAACCATACAGCAAATGTAAGTGTGTGTGCTTCAGTTGAATACACAATGCAATATAGGTCTTCTTGAGCCTGTTGGCCCTGGCCGGCTATAATCCGTGCATCTAAACCGATTTGTCACTGTCCTTGAACTCCACTGAGTCGGTGGGAAGGTGACTGCCGAAATGACCTCAAAGACAGGAATAAAGGTATGCTACTTTTGTTACATTCAGTACATATTCCCCCTGCTATGTGTCATTTGCCAGATAAACGGGGGAACTGAAGTTAATTCAATTTTAAAACTTCCTTATCACACAATAACTGTCTAATGGGATCTTATTTATCATTTGCATAGCTCACAAGTGTAAATTGTCTCGTATTCAATTTTTATCACATTACAAGAATTGTGAGGCCAATGCTCAAATGCAATTCACCATATATACTCTTTAAGTTATGACAATATATAAATTTAAATATGTTATAGCTAATATTTAATATTTATATTTTTCGTTGTATTTTCGGCTTTTACTCTACCTCAGTTTATGTTTTTTTATAAAAAGGTACTTTCTTAAATCATTTCCCGAATTCGAATGATATTTTAAAAATTAGAATGCTTTACATATTAGATCTAGAAAATTAGTAAAACACTTCAATTTCGGATTAAAATAGTAAGTAAATAAATTGTGAATTTCAGAAAAGGTTGAGATCAAACGAAGTAAACACAATGCCTCCCTAAACGAGCTCTATACACATAACCTATCCCCGTTTTACTCCAACTTTCTCACAAGTTCTACTGCTCTGACACTTTTTTTTTTAAATTGATAGATTTATTTATTGATAGATATTACAATCTGCCACACAGTTGTGGGCAATAGGTAATATTGATGAATGATCTCATACATACTAAAATAAAAAAAAAATAAATAAAAAAAATAATAAAAAAAATAAATAAATAAAAAT
>NW_027106674.1:1725849-1730343 GCF_000696795.3 Halyomorpha halys
AAAAGGCCATTCCTTTTTAAGAAAACTAAGACCATTTTCACGTTCTTCTGGTCATCATTCATTTATGTTTTGTGATTCGATGATGTTTGTCATGACGAATGAACAATGTATGTAAAATCCAAACTTAACGCAGGTGAAACCTAAGAATATAATTAGACCTCACACATAATAATACAGCCTTACCCTTGAAAAGAAATAAGCTCAGGGAGCAAAATTTTGTTTAAAATATACAATATAGTTTGCCAACCTAATTTAAAAAGAATGTTGTGTTTCTATCGTTCTTAAGATTTAATATAACGTATTAAAAGTACTTGTGATCCAGCAAGGGATCGTTCTTTCATTTTTTCTGACATAAAAAGCTAGCCAGTGAGCAATATTATTGAACCTTTATTATGAAAATTATATATCACATTGTATATATTTTTTTCTAAATTATCTTTAATAAAATATTGTCCCTTATACTATCCATTGTTATATAAGCAGATGAGTTATATAAAGGTGGCTTATACGTTAGCTATACGGGGTGCCGTTTCGACTGCATAATGTACTCCGAGGACCCGGCACGTGGCCCCTCCGGAAGCCAGCTACAAAGGTGGAGGAAATCCTCTCGGGTTACAGCCACCTACCACCTGGACCTCCTTCCATAGTCACCTCACCTCCGAATGATAAGGAGCGTGTATGTACAAGAAGCACTATGTCATCTTCAAGAAATTACCTTCGGCTATCGATTTACATGTAGATATAACTACTTCAGAGAGAGAGATCTATCCTGTAGTGACGAGGGTAATAGTTAAGAATAAAACTTAATCTTTTAGATTTATAAAATTTACTCTAGGTACATCTTCGAGATTCCTAGACGATCTCATGTCTCCAGTCTGTACGCCGAATTAAACTGGCTTCAATCTTTGGGTAATGGTTTTTTAATCATTCCTAACACCTATCAAAAAATTCCCATATTTCCTAAACTCTCAGTTCATGAGACTTCTTGATTTTATATTCCCATAAACTGCCAGCTTTTAGTCCCCTCCCTCATTTTCCATACTTCCATTATGGTTGCCTCGTTTATGGCGGATTATCAGATAAGCAAGAGATGAGGCTTAAGAGAGTAATGAATTGCTTTTTTATATTTATCTCCGGGATCCCCTCAAGTCTCGAGTTGGTACGCCATAAGGTGGCTCCACCCTCTTTTCCGTCGGAAATACTTGGGTGTATCTCAGTAGAACATTTAAAACTAAAAAGTCTCCCTATATTCCCGATTTATTTACCCCATCTTCCTCTGTCCATTCCTTACATACCAGATCCCAACACAAAAACTGGTATATTCCTTCTCACAGAACGGTTTCCTTAACAAAAATCCTTTGTAATCACTGCTACCGCGTTCTGGAATTCCTTACCATCCGAAAACCCCTTCATTAACCGCATTTAATCATAAACTATTTCTCCTACTCCTCAACAATTAATCTTCCTCAAATCTGTAACAATAAATATATCTTATTTATTAATTAATTTCAATATCAAATAGTCAACTATTTCATTGTTTCTTTAATGTTTTGAGTATTCATAAATATTAGACGTGAAACTTAAGCACTTTTGTTTTTATTTTTTATATTTCTTTTATTTTCATTATTTTGATTGTGTTATTACTTAAGTAATTAAACCATTTTATGCCAGAAAATTGGCATTCAAGTGTTCGTTGTAAGTATTCTTAGGAAACTGTATGTCCTAGAATAAAATTACTTTTCACTTGATTACATTTCATAATTTTAAATAAATTATTTCTTAGAGATAATTTTTTGATTTCAGTAATAGAATAATTTTTAATCAAATTTCTTTTTAAATTATAATCAATGTATGAATCATTAAATTAAACAATTATTTTCAAAAGCCTAAGGATATCGAAACGTAGCCCTTAATGACGAATTTATAATTGCCAAATGTAAATTTTGGCTCGTTATATTATTCTTTATGCGACAACTTAAATCCAGTGGATCTCCATAAGAATTATGAAAATACAATATTTTTTTTTGTATCTGAAGTAGTGGGGGTAGTTTTGAATGAAGTAGTCGAATCAAAATCTAAGCAAAGACGAAAAGTATGAGTAAAAAGTAATTTTAATGAAATGCTAAAAATATCGGTACGTAACGCTTTCTATTATCAGTCCCCCCACAAACTGAGTTTCTTATCACCATGCTGGTACCACCTGCCCAATTAACGCAGCGAAAACGACTCTCAAGAGATAGCACTTTTAAGCGCTATATAAAACAAGATTAACGGTGCATAATAGCTTTCGAAGCCAAGCATTATTTCTGAAAAAAAAATGCTAGTTCATCAGTGCTACTTTAATAATTAGATAATTAATTAATTAAAGAAATAAATGAGGTCTTTTTTTTTTTTAGTTGTTCATCTATAACTCCTCTACGGTTTATCCTAGCGAAACAGTTATGGTATAATAAATTCAACAGCATCAAATTTTGCATCGAATGAGAACCATAACCCATTAATCTGGTCAAGTAGTACTGCGTAAACCGTGAACTTTTGTAAAGAAAACCCAAATTTATTTAATATTTTTAAATTTTATTCAACGTTGATGTACATAAGTATACTCAAACTTATTTTGGAACGCATTTCTGGCCGTCCTAGAACAGTCACTAAGTAGCTAATTATTTTGATTAAGTAAGGAATTAGAAATTTGAGGCATTTCTCTCATGTTCTCGCCTATAAATCAAAGACAGTGGATAATAGTGAGAAAGTTATGGTTGTTACAATAAGTTACAAATTCTAATATTAATCTTATACTCAGTAAATTATGATATCTTGTCAAAAAATGCATAATGACCAGGCCCATATATGTAAATATATATATACATATAAAACTATTATTAACAAATATCTCTAGCTACTTGAAGAAAATCGTGCTGAATCGCAAATACCGAAATTACAGTAGTAAATGAATGGTAACTAATCTTACGGCATGTGCGGTTATTATCCTTTATAATAAACGATGTATTGATCAGATTCTATATTAATGAATAAAACAGTATTAAGAGAAAGGTGTTTTTGAAATGGTTGAAGACTATGGTTAGAAAAAAATAGGAGTCTAAATTTTTTTGAGACAGTTACAAAGATACCTATTTAATAATAGGGAAATAAGAAGTTTTTTCCATAAGGATTCTGATTCTCAGAATGATTTAAGGAAATTATTGAGAAATAAATATTATACAAGGAAACAAATAAAAAAAATCGATAAAAAAAGATTAAGTACATTATATCACTTGTTAACCGCCCATGGATTAACCGGCATAGTAAGGAAAATATACGATGACAGAAAAAAAAATCGTACATCTATCTAGATCTAATCATAAACAGTAGTGAGATTTTGTATTTCAGAATCCTGAAAATCTTTGAAAGTAAAAAAAAAAAAAAGATTTTAACAAAAACTTTACTGTCATATTTAATTCGTACATTGTAAATAATATAGGAACCTAGTATTTTCTGTTTTCAAATGCATAATAAAATCTATTCATACGCAAATCGGGAACTAGACAGGATTCCACTACAAAAGTGGCCGGTTAAGAGAGGTTCTACTTACATAATAAAAACTACTGGAGGGGAAACGGAAGGATTGTAAGATATCAATGTGAAAATGGGGTTAGGTCCTGTGTTCTGGCACTTCGACGAGGAATCAACCAAAAAATAAACTGTCTACCCACTTCCCAAAATAAAAGATACTTCAATTATCACCTAGCAAAAACATTTTTGAATGAATAACAAACTTTTTTCCACATAGCGGAATATGACAAATGATATAATAATACCAAAGAGAAGAGACATCAGTTATTCTGTTGTTATTTTTTCTCCAGGGTATTTTCTCTCTGATATTTCCTCCACACGTTCCAAGAGGCTTCTCAGACAGGAGTCCAGCTTCCCTGAAGAAGTCGCATAGAACGTGTGGACGACATATGAGGAAAAAGATAATTTACCCGACAGGAGAAAAAAAGCCATAATAACTTACAGGCAACCCAGGGAAAAAGTCGAAAAAATACAAGAATATAATTCAATGGTATTGGAAAATTACGAAAGTAATAAACTTGTTACGTATGTATTTTTTAAAATTTTGATACTAAAATTTTATATTCGCGTATATTCTCTCATTAAAAAATTATGATTCATAAATGATAAGCACTCCTTAAAAGACGTCGTTTTCACTAAATCAATGATTTTTAAAAATCAATAATGTCAAGTTCCTTGTCATTATTTTTGTTGTCTATAAAAAAAATTTACAAAAACACTCATTTTTTTTTCAATATGAAGCTCAGTATTCCATGTTCCTAAATCACTTTGATATATAGGGAGATGGTCAGGGTTGCGGTCAAAGGAGAAATAAAAATAGTTTACAACTATTTATTTTCCAACGTTTCGCCCCACTTTGCAGGGCTTCATCAGGGCTAAAAAGATACAAAATGAAACTATGTTAAGATAAAATGATAGAAATAA
>NW_027106674.1:1730937-1732500 GCF_000696795.3 Halyomorpha halys
TGACCGCAACCCTGACCATCTCCCTATATATCAATTTTTACGGTCAACTATACATACATATACTAAATCACTTTGAATCAAATTTTCCTGAACTTTGTCCTTTTCTTTAACATTTTTGGAAAACTTTCTAGCTAAATACATTTATATGCTATTTTGAGAAAAATAAGTTCAATTAATATAAATATGAATCCCTGTCAATTAATTCTTTTATAAACATTGGTAAATAATCACTTCATTTTGATGCATGAAAATGTTTAATTTTTCAATTTCAACGCTCAGTAATTATTACTTTGAACTTATAAATTCAATATTTTATTACTAAGACAAATTCATTGTTGCTATTAATTACCACACATCTTAGTAAGACCGAGGTCCGTCCATTATTTTTCTCTGTATGTGAAAGAAAAAAATGGACGAATGGTTTTACACATAGTTAATAACGGCGGTTAGGCATAAAGCGGAACTATCATATTATTTTTTCCGTTGCTCGATTCCAGACTTCACCTGACGTACCATACCCCTGAAATCGACAGATGTATCCCACCTGGCTAAACACTAGCCGTCAAATGTCTCGAAGGTTTGTGCGGTATACTCAGAAAGTCCAGGTGTCGTACCCAGTCATTATATACTTGGGAAAAATATATATTTTTATAATCGTTTTGTAGACATCAAGACTATCCATGTTCCAAGAGTAAAAAAAAATTTCTAAAGCAATTCTTATTCAATTATCAGGTAAACGAACCCACACATAAAATTAACTTTAAACTTATTGACAAGCGGTAATCAGATTATTTTCAATGCTTATTCCATTCATTGCTAAGCGAACAGCACATAGTAAGTTCCTATAATAATTGACATTGTGGTTGTAAAAAGTAAGATTTTATTGTAGGAAGATAGTCCGTGTGGCGGTCAATAAATGTATACTATTTTTTGTTAACCAACAATTAATTTAATATAACTGCGGGTTGTTTGCTGTGTTTCAATCTGACAGCTCTGATGAAGGCCTGAAACGTGAGGCGAAACGTTGGTTAACAATAAATAGTTTTCTTTTACTATTATGATACCTTTATTAACAACCACCCGGACTATCTTCCTACAATCTACTACGTACTGTCAACTATCTTCTTCCAGTAAGATTTTATAATATACTACCAGAGACATTTTAACACAGTAAAAGCCAAACAATAGGGGTATTCATGATGTTGTGTTAAATGTTAAATATTTTACCATGTTAAATGTTATAACTATAAGATTGTGAGCAGCCCTATTTGAAGTCATGTTAAACGTTGAATGCATAAGAGCCCCTAGTGGATTTTCTCAGCATATAAGCCTTATTGTTTATAACCTTTCTTCCAGACCCTCATGTTATTGTTTACTTCAGTTTTGATTTAAGTAATTAATTACAACCTGCCTAGAGTGAGTGAAAAGTGGAATTTGTGTGAAAGTTTAGCTTATGAAATGAAATGAAAAAATAACTTTATTCTGGGACATATGTCCCCTAAGAATAATTACATGGTTCATATAGTGAGATTTTTATCGGCGAGCGTTTACAAATTTTCAGAT
>NW_027106674.1:1732810-1758009 GCF_000696795.3 Halyomorpha halys
TTTAACATGTTAAACCAAAGATCATGAATACCCCTAATATGTAGACATCCTCAACATATTTTAAGTGAGATATGCAGTAAAAATAATAAAATATGAAATTAAATACACTACGAATATAAAATATGTTTTTTAATCTTTTCTCTCCTACTAGTGAGCTCTATAGGGAACCAGTTTCAATCTCCTATAAGCGACGTACGTTTGCTTTATAATTACAAAATATTGTTGCTATTAAAAAACCAGGATCTTAAAATTTCATATCTATAATTTAGAATGGTTTTTAAAAAAGAAAACTAGATTTTTTTAATATGGGCTATTCAGGATTTTTAGGGTTCGATAAAGATGAATTCACTTGATACTGGACAAACAGCAAAAAACGAAAATTATCCTCAGTGAATTCAAATAAGATATCTCTTTTACCCTGCCAAGACTCATAATTAACACATACCCTTATTTTGGAAATTAAATCGATAAAGTACAAATTATGATCGTTGTAATTAAAGTACCTACAATCGCACTCTGGCTGATGTTAGTTTGCTAATCCATTTAATTTGTCTGCTGATATCTAGTTGTGGATTTGTTACTTCCTATTTATTAGTGCTGTGTAATTGACAATACCGGAGTGAAAATAGATTTGGTTAAATTAAATTTATAGAGAAATATTAAAAATTAGCCATTTCCAAACTGGAATTTTTCAACTTTCACCATCACAATTACAATGCCTGATGTATAATATAAAATATGAGGGAGCGACGTGGCTTAGTAGTCACTATGCTACAAACCCTACAGACTCGGGTTCGAAACCAGCTGTGACAAATAATTATTTATTCTGTTACTGTTGGCGTCAGTCATCCCTGTGAGTTATAGGAGCCGCCATAAAACGAATCCTAAATTGGGAACAAATCTGGCGGTCGAGCATGATTCTGATCCTTGCATAACCGCTAGTCCAGTAACAATACTTCCTTACAAAGAACTGCACCCCTGACTCTTCATTGAGTTGTAGCGGTACAGACTTATTTATAATAAATAATATAAAATATTACTTTCTTAAAAATAACGAATAAATAATAATTTGAAAAATAATTACACCATTAAAAGAATCCGGTCCGTTTCTACTCACCCTTTCCTTTTTTTAATACTGCCACCTTAAATAAAAACAATATTGATTTTATTTTAAAAATGGTTAAATAAATACGATTTAAAAGCTAAAAACCCTATCGTTTCAACAAAAAAGATTTTTATAATTTCTTGATAGAGACCAGTGGGTTTTTTTAAATATAGCGAAAGATCTAAAAACAATACAATAATATAGGCAATACAGTTATTAAAACATATTTTTTATATATTTTTATAAAGTTTCTAATAAAAGTTCTAATGCTCATAAAGATTCAAATGCTATTAAAATACCTCAACATTTCCTAGAGCACTGACACTTGCCGTTGGAAGAGTTCAAGGATTGTTTTTGGAAGTTTAATAACCTCAAGTAACAGCAGATCAAGAGAAACAAATTTTAATACAACGAAAGTTAAGAAGTTTAAGCTCAAGAAGAAAATTTAAGCTTTTAAAATATAACTTCCTAATATATTTTTTAATTACTAAGTATGCATAATTTCTGAAAAAAAAAATGATTACATGGGTATACTTAATAGGAGTACTATTATCAGAAAATGACTTCTGAAGATACTACACATTTCCAGATTTTATTGAATAAAACAGCCATACACCAGCTTCACTCAAACGGAAAAGCAAAAATTGGAGTGAAAAGTGAGTTTTCCACAAAACATTCCATATCGTTTCTGAAATTATTTATGAAAATCCACATTTAATGGCATTTAAATGATTACTAAATAGTAAAATAAAGAAGAAGGTAGTATAATGTACAGATGTTTTAGAGTAACAAGAAATAATTAACGATAAAATCAAGATTTAATGTGTTCCTGCTGGTACAACTTATATGTGTTCATAACGGAAGGATAAAAACATTCTAGATTACGTATACTTCAAAAAGGAATTTAAGAGTCTTCTTGTATAATTTTCTTTACTTGAATAATTAATCAGCAGTAAATTAAAAAAAGTAGAAATGGTAAAAATAATAATAAACTAATAAAAGTAAAAATAGAAAAAAATTACTTTATATGCGTACATCACACCATACATTTACTTCCGCAAAACCTTTTTTAGCATGAACGAATTAATTTATTCTTTCGAGGTTATCTCAAAGTATACGTTGAAACTCCCCTTCCCTCCGCGAGTATTTAAAAGCATATATATATTTTTTTTTAAAAAATGAGGAAAGAAAAACCGGAAGATATGAAAGGAAGAAGACACGAAGGAGACATTTAATAAAAGATCGCCTGGGGTTCCCACACTTACCCAAGATGTCCACTATCAGTCTTGTCGGTGACAACTCATTTTTTGTCAGCACCTCTTTTATTTTTTTTTCATTCTCCCTTTAATCGCTTTATTTGTTGTTGTTTTTTTAACAACCAGGAAAAACTGGAGGGTTAACGACAACTTTTTTCATAATATTTTTCCGCCGGTTGAATAGGATAAATGAACAATTACTTTTTTGGATTAGTTGAGATGTATAAGTATTTTGAATCAGCGAGATACTAATTAATACTAAAAGTATTAAAGTCCAACTGTACTCGGAAAACAGTTCATATAATAATCACATAGCTCAAGTCGAAAAATTATCAGAGTTATAAGAAAACTTAAGACATGGTTTTACTGTAGCTGTGATAACTTTAATAGTATCACCTTTTAATTGGTATAGTTAAATGTATATATATATATAGTTCACCAAACCGTAATTTTGGTCTTACAAACGTTGTGACGCCGTGCTATCTCTTTGCCCAACTAACTATTCAATTAGCTTCGATAATCGATCCCATCTGTAAAATTGTTAAAATATAAAGTGGTACTACTAAGACCCATCTTAACTAATGCCTGTCCCATATGGAGCTTTACTACTTCAACCAACATAAAAAATACAAGTATTTGAAAACAAATGCCTGAAAATTGTTAATAACATTACACTATAACATCTAAAATGCACTTTGAATTACAAAATTATGAATTACATTGACACCGTAACGGACTATATATATATATATATATATATAAGTTACAGTCAGCTGGTACTTCGATGTCAGCTGACTGAGCAGATCAGCTGATCATGTGTATATATAAAGATGTGCTGAACCCAATAAAGGATAGTATGTTACAGCAGTTCAAACGTGTTACATCTTATTCCTTCTTCTTTTTTTTGACATTTGACTTTCGCCGATACTTAACTTATATATATATATATATATAAACTGATATAATTTCTTCCACACTTGCCCCAACTCATTAAACCGTTTAATCACAGAAATAGGTCATTGCACTAAAACTACAAATCGTAGACAGAAGAGAACTTAATGTAAATATAAATCAATGATATGTATTTCATGTTACTTAATGCTTTATATTTTATTCTATTCAATGTTACATATTTTATTTTGATTCAATAATGTTTGGTTTTATATTTTATAATGTAAAATGTACTTAGTATCAAAAAAATGATATTGTATAAGGGGGATCCCAAACCAATACAGTAAATTCTGTACAATATATATTTATGCAATAAAAACACATGCATACAAAATAAACAAATCTTAAGATTTAAAGGTTTAGTGGATCAGCAAAGACCAATACAAGAAGAAGTAGAAACGAAGAAGAGTTTAATACGATCTAAAAACGAAAAATTATTCAAAAAGAAGAACGTTAGGAATGTTATGGCCTGGTACTTGAAGGAAAAACACCCTGACCTGTTGTCACTCCTACGGGCTCCATTAATGGTGAGGTAATACAAAGCCGCATTGCGCGGAATGGAAGAACTCGGCTAAAAACACCGTCCAAAACAATGTAAGAGAAAAAGGAGGCAATTTTCTTTTTGTTGCCAGGGAAGAGCCGAATCAGAGGTGATTTCCTAACAGATGACGGGACAGTTTCAATCGGGTGGCGGCAAAACCTTGAGTCATTCCTTAATTAGCTAAAACCTGGGACTGATGAAAAAAGAGCTGGAAGCAGGAGCGGATCCAATCGCCTACAAAGGGAATTAAACCTGGAGCTGGGATAAAGAAAACTAAATAAAGGTCATTCCAGGCTTTTTATCGGTCTATCAGTGTCGCCGCGTGGGATACTGGTCGCCACCTCACTGCACCTCCAACGCCTCCCTAATCACTCACTGCCCTTGTATACTAAACTTTATTTTTTGTTTGTACACTTATGTATTATACAATATTTATACGTCGTATAAATACTAACAGAAATATTATCTTATGGTACTAATCACACAACTATATATTTTTATTATGTTTCATGTGGAACTATAAAACGTTTCTAGTCATCTGAGAGTCACGGGTCATAACATTCTAAAAGCATCGTTCTTCTTGATATGTACTAATAAAACATGAAACCAAAGACTTATATTTGGATTATAAGTCCAATCCATGTAACTTTGTGCTTCCATAACTTTTGTGTTTTTACAACTTTTTATGAAATCACAAGTTATCTTTACATATAGATAGAATCTTTTAATTTTAACTCATTGATCGGGTACATTATCGTTGATAGTTTCATAATGAGTTTTTTACTATGGATAAAGTATCATCCAACATATCGATGGCTTACTGCACTGTAGTCCTAAGCATATGGAAAGTAAAAAAAAAAAATAAATAAAAAGTTACATGTTTCTAAAAGAGAGAACCTTTAATTGTACTTTTAGCAAAGTCCATTTACTTAACACAACTGTGAAGTAAGCCATCGATATATGAATAAAAAACATTATAAAACTGTCTGAGATAGAAAAAAAAATGTACCGCTACAACCCATGACCAGGGATGTAATAATTAGTAAGGAAGTACTGTTAGAAGTATAATTTTAAATTATTTGTCGGTATTTCATTGTCATTAAAGACGTTCTATAATTAAAAACTAAGGTTGTGGTTTTTATTTCCAAAAAATTTGTGTGCCAAATGTCAGATTCCTGTACTGTATATTTGAAGCAGTAGAATATTGTATTATTAAAACTATTTTAATTATAATATTATAACTATTAAAAATAACTCAAATAGATTACATAAATATATCGACCGAATATATAGCGAATCTTATAAAATATTCAAGATTTCGTATTGTCTTAAGCCATTTTATTAAATACAGCAATGGGGAGCAAGCTGGTTCAGCAATAAGCTTATAAAATATGAATAAAACGGCGATTCTTTCGATGATTAGAGCAAATCCGTCAGAATATCTTGCGCTGTTGGAGAGTACCCAGGCAAAACATAAATAATAAAAGAACACAAGATATAAAAGAAAAGTTTAAGACGAAAAGTTGTATTTTTTTTTTTTAGTAAAAATTACCGAATCTACGCCTACTGCCCAGAACCCTAAACTAAGAATTTGAATGAATCCTATTCTTCTTATTGATCTTTGAAAAAAGATCAGTGAGAAATATAATAAAATTTAATCAAAATATTTGTTAAAATAAAACATTGTATAAAATACCCTGACCAAAGAAAAATGAACCGAATGGAGATATTTGACATAGCTTATTGAACCCGAAAAACTAGCTTTATGAAAGAAAATAATATGAAAATTTTACAAATGGTAGAATAAAATAGAAAACGTAAAATATTCTAAATCAGGTTATGTACAAATACAAAACACGTATACAGTAACTTTACACCATTTCATAAACTATCAGCTAATTTTATACATTTGTTAAACCAGCTATCAATTTTAATTTGTATACATTCTAGTGCTAAATAAAACTATTTCAACAGATTTAACTAAAAGCGACCATAGGCTAGATATTTTTAAAGGTGAAAGAACATGTTGATAATCCAAATTAATTAAACGTTACCAATCACCAATTTTATAGCTAGCATTGTTCATAGTAAAAATAAAGTAAAAGGATCTTTTCATTTATTTTATTTATTGAAATTTAAAAATGTTACAAAGCTTCAATAAGTAAATATGGCTTATAGACTATGGTTACACGGCAATGGTTAGTGAAGTTCGCCATTCTTAAGACTACAATGACTGCCGTTGGGAAATCCCGAGTAAATCTTTTCAGGACCTCTGAGTTTTATGGGGATTGGGTTTGGATGCTAGGTTACGTTCTAGTGGTTTGTTGTAGGAAAGGAGTTAAGAATTAAAAAAAAGGTATATCTAAGTCGCCTCATTGCACAACCGTGGGTCTGTATAATAAATAATATTAGCCTCTGATAACAATGCTTATAAACAACGGCTTAAAGAGTGAATTTGAATGCATGAAAAGTACTATTTTTAGCTCTGACTTCTAAAGATCTCGAGGCCATCTTCTTTTCATACGCCTAGGAGGATTATTAGGTAGTGAAGGAGAAGCCAGGTTAGAAACAAGTTGGTTTGGGTGGTTGGGAAGTTTATTATGGAAGGATTGGTATCTGGTTCTGGTCAAATCGGCAACACAAAAGACATTGAGGTCCTGATAGATGATTTGATTTGTGACAAAGTAAGGAGCATTAAGGATTTTACGAAGGATTTTGGACTGTAAGGATTGGATTCGAGAGGAATTAGATGGTTTAGTGGAGCCCCATAGCTCAACTCCGTATGTCCAAATAGGCCTTATAATAGTCATGTAGATCAGTATTTTGTAAGTTTGGACCGTTTGTCTAGTAAATGTAGTAATAATCGGAATCGACGAGCAGTTTCCTGTCTTTTTAGTCTTGTATGAGGATTTCCATGTCAGTCGTTTGTCCAGATTTAGTCCTAAGTAACGGATCTGTTCAACAGGAATAAGTGGGGTATTATTAAAAGATACTGTAGGGCAAGACGAAGGGTAAATGTGATTTGGTGGGATTTATTGGAATTTATTTTAATCCTCCAGTTTTGGCAAAATTCTTTGAGGGTGGTGATGTGGGATTGGAGGGATTTGGATACAATGGAAGGATCATTATTCACTGACAATAGGCATGCGTCATCGGCATACGTGGTGAGAATAGTGTTAGGACGGGTTGGGATGTCAGCTGTAAAAACAAGGAATAGGACCAAAAAAACAAAAACAAAAAAAAGGATAGGACCAAGGATACTACCCTGAGGTACACCAGCAGACTGAGGAAACAGGGATGAATAAGCGCTGTTGTGGTTTACATGAAATGACATGTCTGAGAGATAGGGACGGATAATGAGATAATATGTAGGGGGTAGGAATTTATGGATCTTGTATAGCAGTCCTGGCTGCCAGACTCGATCAAAAGCCTGTTCTACATCAAGAAAGACTTCCGAGCAGTACATTCCGCGCTCCAATGAAGACGAGACTACATCAACCACACGATGCCATTGGTGGATAGTGGAGTGGGATGTTGGAACTGGTGATCTGGGATTATGTGGTTGGAATCTAGGATGGGGTACAGGCGTTTTAGGATAAGTTTCTCAAGGATTTTTCCCATGATAAGTAACAGAGAGATAGGAAAAAATAATTAATACATACATTTTAAAAAACATATAAATGAATAAATAAGTTAGAACAATTAAATAAATAGGTTTAAAAGAAGCTTTGATTTTCTATTTTTTTTAAAACATGGGATCAACTGCGGTTTAAGTCTGAGTTCCGTTTGACATAAACTAACATTTAATGCTAAAATCCCTATTTTAAACGATTTTACCAAGCGAAATAGTTTTTGTTTTCAATTTTCAAAAAAGTTATAAATAAACTGTTTTTGAGGAGCAAAATCTAAATCTGAGAGGTTTTAGCCAAATCAAAGTTATTTTTTTTTCTTTTTAGAAAAAAATAACTATTTTTAATGTTTTTAATATTTTTAACAAGTTTAATGCAGAGATATTTACTGTTGACGGTTTAAATATTTCTGCTTTGCAACAGGGTATTTTGAAACCAAACTTATTTTTATATTGATATAAAAACTAGAGTTGTAAAATAAAATTATTTTGCACAGCCCATCTTCCAATTTTTATCTGGAGTGTAGAAATCTAAATGTTGACATAAATTTAATATTTCAAGACCTTGATTAGTCTAAAAAAAAAAAAAAACCTTCAAAATCCGTAACAGCCCTATCTACTTTTGATTAAATTTCGGTCTTCCACATTTCTTATCATTTTTATAGGTGCATTATTCCTTGTTAACTATGTTGGGAGTATGTATTTCTTCTCCAAGTTCATAAACTATCTTACTCTCCATTAACTCCATCTGTATAATTTCTGAATCACATTACTAATAGTACGTTTGATTCACATTACTATTAAAAATGTAGTTTACGTAATATGAGTAAAATTACGTATTAGCATATCTCTACTCCCAGTGAATCAAAATAAGGAATAGGAAAATACCAGGCAATTAGTCACAACAAGGAATCAAAAAAGGCGAATAAGAAGGAGCCGACAAAATGATGATTCACCGCATGAAGGCTCCTCTACAAGGGGCGATTAATGTTTTTCCTCTTGTTATTCCCGTTAAAGGCAATAGTTTTCCACAATATTAGAACCCATTTCCAGTTTCGACGCCTGGTTAAGTCGGTCACAATGCAACTAAAATATTTTCTTTATAATATATTTATTCCCAAATCAGATAGGTATATATAAGCTCTTAGAAATAATAAGGTATGAACAAGGGACAGAAATTATAGACACGCAAGAAATACTAACGTTGTTGTTAATCCACTACAATATTTTTTATCGAAACAAGTCGAAAAAACAAATAAAAAAAATATTAGCAATAACAATATGGCAATTATCCTTCATTGGTTACAGTCAAAATGAGATGAGTCCAAGTTAAAGATTGTCAATTTTATTTATACACTGAATTTTTGAGCTGTCGAGTTTTCTATGAAGAATGTATATAAGATAAGAATTGTATACATATTTGATGAAAAGCTTGTTTGAAACGCACAGATTTTAGGAACTCAGTTCTTAATAATACTGCTTATTGGGAAAGGCTTTAAGGCTATTTACGTAGCATCTACAGGCATGGAGAATTATTTTTTAAAATACAAATACAATACTCGGTTTGCATTTATACTTATGCGTAGAAATAATATTTTTTTAAAAATCTGTGAAGATTCTCTAGCAAAAACATGTTATCTTTTTTTCTATTTACATCTATAGTATAGACTTATCTTTAACTAATAATTAAAAAACTTAACAAATAAACATTAACACAGTATAAGTTTAGCAAATAAACTTTAACTTTATACATACTATGTTATATACAAACTTAAAGTGTGTTTGTACCCAATTATTTTAGGCACTACCAGTCGGAAGGGTAGGCCGTTTATTCAGGAAGGGTTTTGGCTTCATAGTATCAGGCTACGATCCACTGAGACGGAGTAGTGACAATAATAAGATTATAATTTTTTTTTTTTATTTTCAGTCCTCCAATGTGTATGGAACAGAAGTATACAAATCAACTTTAAAGAGGGTGAAACCGAGTTTCACTGTATTATAGTTACGGATTAAATCCAAATGAAACTACAAATCTAATAGATAACGGCATACCCCTACAACCGACAATTTTTGGATTATTCCGGAGGATGAGATGAGATAAATGAAGACAGGAACTATAGTTAAATCAGAGATAGGACAGAGGAGGACGCGATGTGTGGTCCACTCCCACGCGAGGGTGCGGCTCAACAGCGGGGGTGCTCTTCGGACCCGGCGAGCTCTTTCATCTCTTCCAGGTCTCTCTGCTTCAGGGCTTCCAGCCTTCTTCAATGTCTCCAGGACAAGCAGTTTTGTCATCAGCAGCCTTTAGATCCTACCCTCCGATGGGACAGCTCCATCGCCACTTCTTCAGGGGTAGTAAGGCACCAGTGACAGCCTTTACATCCTATAGCATCTGTTTTCTTCCTTAGGTAGCGGAACCGACATAGAACATTAATCACTTAAGGAAGAAAAAGAATAAACACACAATCTTGCAATACAATTAACTAGGGTTTTATAAGGGGAATACAAAATACCATTTTCATCAAAAGAAATTAATATTTTACACCATTATGGATTCAACTATAGCAAGTAGAGTTTTTAAAATAAATTCCATTTATTATTGATAATATTTACATCATTTTAGCATAAATGTTTTTTTTTCACTACTAATGAATTAGTAATGAAAACAGCTGATTTAAAATATATTCCTGAATGTTAATATTTATATCTACATATATATTCAATCAGAAGGTGTTAAATCAAACTAGATAATCGATATATTAAACTCCCACGAGTGAGTGGTACATGCAACAAATCTATATTTTCAAAACATTTATGTGCTCAATAAATGTTTACCGCTGGATGTAAGTAAACAATAAGGTCATTATTATGAGCAATTTGACAGATGGGCCACTGTAAGACTCCGATCCTTTATGGTTCGTTAACAATGTAAACGTTCTATGTGGTTGTCTCCGGAAATTCAGAGCGGAAAACCGCTTTAGTCCTAAACGCATTTAAACAGCAATGAGGTGGAAAAGAATATTAGTGAAATAGTCCCTAAGACCCTTTAAAATGCGGCAGGCAAGGGAAGAGATGACAGAATGAGGGTACTGCGACAAAGGGGCGATTGTGGGAACAACTGGCCCAGAAGGAACGTCCCTTGTCGCTGGGATTGAAGTCTTGGGTCTAAGTTAATACGTTTAAAGAGACGTCGAGGCACAGGTACCACAAAAGGTACAAGTAAGTACCTTACAGTGCTACTGGCCGGAACAAATCCGTTAACTCTTCATCCTCGAATACTTCACAAAAAAATTTGGATGCTAATAAAAGAAATAGACGATTAGGTTGGTAATGGTTGAGTTATTTATTAGTCTTAAAATAGAGGAGAGTGTCGTGAACTGAGGCGTTGCTGTAACAATTGTTTTTGGAGAGGGAAAAAATCAATATTTTCCAACAATTTTCACCATATTTCCCAACTTATTATGTCCAGAGAGTTTTCCATGAAACTTCCTCTTTTCCAAAAAAATTACTGGACTGACCTCCATATATAGTAAATAGGAGTGTCTAAGAAGACATTTAGAGTATAACCTCTTTGAATACTGTTCTACCACAATTTTTTGTAGTTTGAATTAGATTTCCAAATCTTCCAACTTTTCGTATTCTAAAATAAATGAAGGTGATAAAAGGAGATGACTCCATGCAACGCTCCTCTGGTCAAGATGGCTGAGGATGATCGGATGACAATACAAAGGCGTACGATCATTAGGTTAAATTCCTAATTTGATTGGAAATGTTTTGATACAAATAATTAATATTCTACTTCAGTATTACTTAGTAGTTCTCGAAGTCATATTCTTTTCACGAGCAGAGGACTGAAATAAGCATTGCTATGGGATCCATTCAAGAGTACACAATTATAGGGCACACGAAAAGTATGTATAGTATGTGTTTCCGCTCGTCTTTTTGAAGTAGTTGTCCCAAGTAGTTATTATCTAGGAGCCTTTTAGGATATACCCTGCAATCCCTCATGAAATGGTTTGTAGTTAATATCATTCGGAATTGTTCTAAGAATTTATGTATGGATAAAAAAATAAAAATGTGTTTTCTGACACGTCACTAAAAGGTTAGGTAAGTAATTAAATTTGATTTGATGAAGTTTTGGGATTTGGGAAACTATAGAAAAATATTCAAAGGGTTGATACAAATCACATAGGTGGGACTTATATACGAGACCTTGCCAATAACAATAACAATATATAAATAGAAGAGACGGAAGTCATATACCAGACATTGCGGGCCGCACTGGGAATGCTAATAATCTATTATCGGAAGAGAGAGATGGCTTAGCATCCCGCCGATAGAGGGTATTTGTTTAGTCGGCTTGTTTGAGCTATTGTGACAGAGCGGTGACTGACAGCCCCCTCTATGGGACAATGGTACAATACCAGCAGGGCGTTCCTCTGTTCCCTAGGGACTCCTTCCGTCAGGCGGCCGCCGTTCTCCGGTCGACCGTCATCCTGAGTGTCCTCTGTATCGGTCTGAGCAAGAAAAATAGCTTCTTGGACAATCGGTTGTGGAATTTGGAGTTGGTCTATTAAGAGACCTGGACCACCAACAAGTTACCATTGCATCGATTGCAAGAAAAAACGTGGCCCCTGCTCAACCGAAGTTTCAAATCGGTTAATATTACTGCCATCTAGCTTCATTTATATCTATAATCATCCTAGAGTTTAGAACAGAAATGGACCCAAAAACTTTGTATTTAAGTTTATTTGAGCACCGTCCAGCATTTCCCTCAGGTCCCATTGCGCCTCCACTCAGCAATCTTAGGCGTTAGTGAGGTTTTTAAGAAAAAAAGGAATTTGATCACGGGTCTTTATGTTGAAATATATGCAAAAAATTGACTTTTAACAAAAACACCACTGGTCTGAGCCAGTTCGACGTTTTCGAGGAAAAAACACTCGCGGCCCAATTTTGCTGCACTTTATTTTGTAAGGCAGAAAATAAACACCTTCGCTACAGGTCTGAAAGTAAAATGTACTAATTTTTTTGGGAGGGAGTTGGGGAAGAGATGTACGATTTTCTACAAAACAACTTTAAAGATTTGTATGAAACTAATCCAAAGTTATGAGGATTGCACTTATTCCAGAAAGTATACATTTTCTTGATTTCAAAAACTTATAATCCGTATAATTTTTTGCAAAAAAGTAATAATTTGAAAATATTTTATCAGTCCGTACCTACGAGCCTTCAGAACATGTAAAAGATCAATTGTGAAAAATTACTATATTTTATTATTTATTAATTTATTTCTTAAATTTTTACTACCTTTATTATGAAGGACGGAAGTGGAGAAACATACGTCATGCGTTCGTATACTAGGTTTAATCTAATTTATTCAACTTAATGAACGTAGATTTTTTAAACCAGTATGATTAATTAGACAGTTAAGGCAATTAAAAAGTGTATTATTTTTTTAAGAGAAATCCATCAAATTATTACAAGAATAAAGTTCTACTTAATAAATAAAGAGGCTGCTCTTGTTCCTCGCTGACGGAGGCGTTAGTGAGCTAGGGAAGAAGAGGAATCCGGTGAAGATTACTATAAGAACTGTAGAAGGGTCATAAACCTTGGGGAGTTAACTGCGATACAAAACCACACAAGCCGGCTCAAAGATTATCGCGACGTGAGCCAGTGACAATACCTGTCCTGCCATTTTTTAAGCCCTCCTCAACTCTTTCTTTCAACTACTTGCGATCATATACACCTACGTGAGGGGTCAGCTATCCCTCATGCCTTATTACCTTTTTATCTTTATGACAATCATAAACAATGAACATGCTTCCACGATTCTGGCTAAAAGAAGCTCACTTCTTAGCAGGAATATTTTTTTTGTTTATAACATTATAAGTCCATGTTTTAAAATAGGCTCTAGAAATAATCAAGTCGGGTTTTAACTTGAAAACAGCATATTATTTATTATATGTGATTTATTCCTTTAAAAATAATGAAATTTACAAAGTGACTTAAAACAATAAAAATACCTCATAGTGTACATAATGATAATACTACTATTATCATTTCAGCAATAGTAAGTGTTTTAATTTTTAGATTTCAGTATTAATAAAGGAAAATTATTTTACTCTTACTTTTATTTTTACTACACATATTTAATTTTTTTTTTAATTTAATGTATTGATTTTCTTTTTTAATGAAGTGTTGAGTAATAAATTTTAATTTAGTAATAAGTAATGGTAATTTAGTAACACAAAAAAAGTTGAGTGTGTACATTACCCAACTCCCTCGTTTACAACAGATATTTCTATATTATTGTATTAATATTATAATATTCCAAATGAGCCTTTGGTTAACAAATTGACTAATTCAAATTTCAACATTCTTCAGAAAAAGATTTTTAATGATGATTCCCGAAGTAAAGTAAAATTACATTTTTTTTTTGCCACAGTAAGGCAGAAATATAACAGTTTATTATAATTTACTTTCTGCTCAAAATTCGCATTGAAAATACTATGAATGATCTTATGGAGTCAATCATTCTGTAAATTGGAATGCTCATGATATTAATTATTGATGATTATGCTCGTTAAGGGATATTAATAAACTATTTAATAACTATAATGATAAGAAAACGTTCATCGAACTGGCTAAACGAAAAAATGCACTGCGCATGCGCTAGTTGATAACTCAACTTGTTAGAACAGACCTTTTATTTATGCATTTTTAGTCGTTCTCCATTACCTTCTTTATATGTTAATTACTATTTTATTGACTATATATGTTAATTATAATTACTAAGCCCATCCCCAGACCACCATCTCATCATGTCAATTTTTGTTTTATTTTATTGTTAATTACCGGTAATATTAAGTATTTTATTTATCCATTTTTGGTCATTCTCCATTATCTTCTAAGACTTAATATGTTATTTATTATTTGATTGACTTTATAGGTTACTTATTATTATTGAGTCCATCCCCGGGCATGTCTCCCATTCTCCTCCATTTCCCATTTGTTTTATTTTATGGTCGATTACAAGTAATATTAAGTATTTTAATTATTTTCTTCTTTCATTCATTATTTCTAAAGGAGAATTAAACTTGATTACGTATTGATTTTTAAATGTTTGTATTTAATTTTTCATTTTGAGATTTTTTTTCATTTCTTATCTTTTATAAATAAAAAGTATATTTTAGTACTTAGTAATCAGTTTTTTTGAAAACATTGGTACGCTGAAGAGACAAAATATTAGATTATGCAATTTTTTTTTTTTTTAATGCTACCCCTAAACAGTCAGTCGAAATGACATTCATCATTCAAATGCTAGACTGATGTGGCTGACTTACGCCCATTACTTTTTAATGCGATATCGAACATTAAAGAAAGCATGTTTAATCATCATTTTGGCATTTACCTGAAAAATAAGGTAAAACGTGATATATGAACAAAGCACCTACCACAGAACTCCCTCAACTTCCAATTTTGAACGAACGGAGATAAAAATGTCCCCAGTACTCCATCTTTATTGTCCTAATGCGATCAATCTAAACGACCTTATTTGTTTTTACAGGTCTGTACAAAACTGGACACGAATTTAATCTTATTCTGTACCAGATTTCAACTTACTTAACCATAACCTCTCATTAGCAATATTTCAATTTACTCCTTTACGGTTTAGAATTTGATTAAAACCTAAATTAACTTAGCTGTTACATTCGAGGTCTACTATTATTCCCTTAAGTTTAATTGTTTAATTGAAACTAGTTGAATGTATTATACTCCATAACGTTTATTTTTTTAGAAGTAGCGGCTTTTATGATATTCACCAATATAAATTTTCAATATGTTGATTACTGGCTAAAGCATTAGATTAAAAAAAAACTAAAAATAAAAAACTTAATCTTATGAACCATTAGGTGTACACATGTCGTTTAGCACTTAAATTGACAGCACTATAAAGTAGTTCATAATGTTCATTTTTGTAGCATAATCAGAATCCATGTTATTCATCAAAATATAATGTTTTTTTTTAGGTAGTTTGAAAGATATTGAGCACTTAATGAAAAAAATAGCAAAACTTTTACCTTTTTGCTGAAATATTTGTGCAACTATCTATAATGAAAATAGATTATTTAGAATATAAACCACTTATATTTAAATATTTATTAATATTCATTAATAAAATGAACTGAGGCACCTAACCTAAAATAATTTAATATCAATTTTTAAGGACATTTACTGTCCCAGTTGTAAAACATAGTTAAGCATTAAACTATTGCTTGATAAAAAATAAAAAATAAATTTTTGCTCAATAATGAATTGTTTGTGACTTCTAGGTTACAACCACAATTTTTTATTCATATGTTTGGCAGTCACCAATTTTGATTCTTAACTGTGTGTAGTAGTGTAGTCTTCATTACAGTAATTAAAAAATAGTGGAAAATATTTTTTTCTACTTGGGCTCTTGGAATAAAAGTAAAGTGTGTATACATATCGACAGTGGGTTGGTTTAAGTTTTATTCAACTTATTTTATTTATTTTTTTTAACGAAAGTAGAAGTTCATTAAAACCTCTTTGGAATCATTAAAAAAACTATTAACATTTGCGGCTAACAACCAGAAAGAACCAAAAGCTTTGATAAAAAACCATTGATATGCATATGATTAGCGTACTTAGTTGGTTATTAGAAATGGAATTCAGTAGTTTATTACAGATAAAGAAACACTAATGATAGTGCCATTTCTTCCGCCCTATGGGAGCAGTCACGCTAGGGACATTAGTAGATAGGGAATTAGTATACCACCGCCTCAAAGGCAGATACCGGTGTTTTTTCGCATCACGAATTCTTTTTTCCTCCTTTAGTACAATGAAGAAACGTAACACCCTCAAGATCCGTTCGTTCAATGCCCGGGAAAGAACTTCCTTAATGATCGGAATGTAGGCTACCATTCGAACACACCCTCTCTTGGGGTCAGAGGTAATAATTAAGTAGTAACAATAAGACAGGGCATTTTTAATAATTATTATCCCAGTACAGAACTATGAAAATGTAGTTATTTTCTCTAAGTTTATTTTAAGTTGTTTGTTATTTTTTAATTTGTAAATTTTCTCTCCTTATTACTAATGTCTGAATGTATATGATAATAGTAATGCAACACTATTTTTAAAAAACAACAACTTTATACAACATGGGGTTTCAATTAGAGATTTGAAAAAGCCATTTTTTCTATTTTTTTTTTATTTATTAATATAATGGGGTGTATAAAAAAATGACCGTTTTTCGACCAAATATTTGTATTATACAATCAATACTCGAAGTATAGTCCATACTTACCGTCATTAGCCAATTGCTCGATCCCACGCTAATACCATTCTTTGGGATGGCTGTGAAAGAACTCTTGGACCGCAACTTCAACTTCCGCAAAATTATCAATTTTTTGCTATTGAAGGAAATGGGCCATGGATCTATACAATTAGTAATCCGATGGTGCGAGGTCTGGACTATATGGTGGATGAGGTAAAATCTCATACCAGAAGGATTTTTCAATAAATATTCATAAATTTCTTACCTCTTAGCTAATTGCTGAGGAGTAAGTTCGTGAGAGACCAGTCTACTGCTCTTTTTAACCTTCCGTAGATGGCGACTAACAGTATCTTTCGACACACCACACTCCCTGGCAAGTTCGCGAGCACTTTTGAACGGATTTGACTCAACAGCTTCCTGCAGAACCTCATCAATATCCATTAATGGTCGCCATGAGCCCTTCTTCCTTTCCAACGTCGTATCTCCACTTTTATTTTTTTCAAATCAATGCTGCACAATGCGCTGTTCAAGGACACCTTCACCTTCACATTTAATAATTTAACGAGTTGCTTTAGCGGCTGTTAAATTTTTTTTCCAGTAATGCCTTAAAATTATAAGAAGTTTGTAGGACACTGTCATGTTTCTTCTTGGAAACAAATAACTAAACTGAGGCTTTTTTGAAGAAGTCGAATGGGATTAAACAAGCTTAGAGAATGCTTAAAGAGGTTATTAAGTATTGATAAGTATTAAATAGGATTAAAATATTTACAGTCCCCTGAAATCTTGAAGTTGATAAAACGGTAATTTTTTTTATACACCCCATTAAATCACTGAATTTAGTCAATGATCGCAATTATTACTTACAATGCTAACAAACGAAATTTCTTACGAAGTGTGGTTGTATTTCTATTAGGTCATTGTCCGAGATGGAATACTTGTAGGTATAAAGGCATTGTAGATAAACACTCTGGCTCAATGGCCGATTTAAACACTCTCTTCTATCTTAGTGCAAATAGAACAAACCCACAACTCGATTTCGGGAATCGTTTGCCATAGCGTGCCCACGTGCCGTGGGTGTCTCGTATTTGTGAAAAAGTCTAAAAGTCCTTTCTGTCTTGGAGTAGGTTTTCGGTATAAACATATCCAATTAGTTGAGAAATATTATCTTGAAATGAAAATTTCATAGAGTTAAACCAAGAGGGGACTACAACATCCCGCGTATGTGGGTGCTCTACAATTTAGATTTGATTTGGGAATTTTGAAAAATATTCTATCTCTAATAAATTACAGATATCCTTAGGACTTCCTAGCGTGAAAGATCACCATTAACATCCAAAATAAACAGTTCCATGCAGATTATGTTAAACACACAAGGTTTTCAATACTATCGAACTGCATTCGACAAAAAATAATTAATTGAACAGAAACGTTAAAATCTTTAAATATTTTTACAAAAAAACAATAAAGCTTGATTATAAGTATTATAATTTTAAATTTAACTTAAAAACGTTGTCAAAGTTTTCATATAACTTTGAAATTATTTAACGCTAAAGTAAACAATTAGCTCAGATAGTACATAATTAGTTAGGAACATATTTTTATTTTTTAAGTTAAGATATCTTAAATCAGATCCATAAATGGATAATTTATTCCATAACTTTCAAGAATTTAGCCTTAAACAATGAACATGAAGATATTGCAATTTAATCCAAATATTCTCAACGGAAATATTAATAAAATGAAAACATATAAATAAGATAATTTCATATTACATACATAAATATATTATCCAACCTAATTCCCTTTACCATAATAACTAACCTTACTTTTAATTAAGTTCTTTGAATGAGTGGACATCAGTTCTTATACTTACCTGAAACAAAGAAATAAATTTTCATTTAAAATATTTTTAATATGTATAAATTTAAATTCATAAATATTTCAATTCTCTGAACACAAATATATAACAGATTTAGTTAAGGTATAGTATGTTAGTAAATCACATATATTTAATTTTTATAAGTGTTAGCAGTAACCACTATAAAATAGTTAATTAACAAATTGAATATAGGTAATTAATTTTTGGCTGCATAGAATAAACCAATGATACCCACAATTAGGAAAAATACCATATATATTGCATGCAAAGATACAATCAGCTTCTCGCGTGAACATATAATAACTCATGATTTTCTGATAATCAAAATTTAAACAAATCCCTTAAAAATCAATCATTCATTCATTGGTTAATTTATTTTAAGTCTTACACGCATATAACACTAAACCTTCGTTCACTTTCAGTCAAGAAGAGATAAAGCAAAAATTTTCAAACATGTTTGAGGTATCAAATCTTATCTCAAGAGTATCTAATCAAATATCTTAAGAGATATAACATAATATATATATTCCGTTATAATATGTTTGTAGAGCAACTCCGAGAACAAGCAGGGCTTTGAAATTTTTGTTATATGTTGTTAACAATTTACGAAACAAATTTCTAAGACTATTTCTGTAATTAAACGTCCTTTAAATTTCCATTTTATATTCACTTTTATATAATTCTTTATTAACAGATCGGCCTGGTGGGCATTACATGAGTATGTATAACAGTTCGATTTTTTTTTTTAACAATTGGATATGGAGTGGTTTAGTTTCGTGTAAAAGACACCCCTAACTATTGACAACGCTATAACTACTGAACAATTAAATATAAGTTGTATAAATTATTCAAAATACATATGAATAATAATAGTTATGTAATTAAATAATAAATTGAAAAAAAAGAGTTAACAAACAAAAATGAATAATGTTTGTAATATAATTAAAATAAATAATTGGCTTATAATGAAAAAATAATTTGAAGAAAATTAATTAAAAAAAAAATAAAGTAATGATAATAATAAAAATAGATAAATATAGAGTTCCTAGCAGGATGTCTAGCAGCAGCCTTGGCTTAGTAATTAAACGTCAGAAAAAGGCCATTTTTTTTTTTTTTTTTTTTTTTTTTAAGTATACTATTTCAAGATCAAATGAAAAACCTTAACAAATTCTTCACTTCTTCAATATATTTGATATTCCGAGGCTTAAATTTCCTCATCCTCAAAACGGCAGTATATAATTTACAATTAAAAAAGGTATTCTAACATAAAAATAGTTTAAAAACATAAAAGTACACGATGGTGGAAGTTTACTAATCATTTTTCAAACAACAAAAAAAAAATATTTTTTTATTAATTTAGAGTGATACCAATGGATAGTTTCTCTACATGCCTGTATCACTCCATTTTGATCTAACACCAAATTTACTTCATGTGTTTTTAGGTAAATACATTTGTAAATTGCAATAAATAAATACAAAAAAAAACTTTTCATTAACAATTTATTTTGTGAAAAGTTGAGCCTTATCTCATTCCATGCCTCATTAAAAATGAAAAAAAATTCTCACTGTCCCTCCGTTTCACCCTATTGCAAAATCTGAATGTACAAACTAATTTATCTAGTTCGTTACTTATTTCAGCTTTAACTTGTTTTCATTCCATATAAATGTAATGGATTATATTTTTGGCACTATATTGGAAAACCCATCACCACATGCGCAGTGCCATTTATTTTCCGGATCAGCAGAGATATGCACATAATCCAATTAGGCCGAGCTGAAGTGGCTCTATCCATCCTTCCGATGCCAGCATTTCCTAGCTTCCTTTCTGTTCCAAGTAATTAGTACTCAACGGCCCTCCTATATCCTAGAAAACCTGCAATTCAAATTCTCAGTCCAATCCCGTACTACCAGGTCCGTTTATCTGACATATACCCCCCACCTCACCGAACTGCTGCGTTTGATAAATCATTTTTTACCCGAGATGCATATAATTGGAACTCCATTGCCTCTAACATAACTCATGTACTAACCCTTCTATTTAACTACATTTTACTTCACCAATCTAATCTAATATTATAATAGTACTGATATTGTGTATGTATCTTTTGGTTTTGTTTTTGTTATTTAGTCAGTTAGTTTTTAATTCTTTTTTCTTTTCAATATCAAAAATTATTTATAGACAATTTAATATAAGTTATAATTAAGTGTAGCCAAACTGTTTTTTGGCCAATATATATTACTGTAAAATTAAAATTACCCTTGTAATTAACCTTAAAAGCCGCCAGAATACCCATCCTCCTACCGTCCTGTCTCTCTGTTACCTATCATGGACCAAATCCTAGAGAAACCCATCTTGAAACGCCTGTATCCCATTCTTCATTCCAATCACATAATCCCAAATCACCCGTTTGGATTCCGAACAACCCACTCCACTATTCAGTAATGCCATCGTGTGGTTGATGTAGTCTCGTTTTCATTGGAGTGCGGAATGTACTGCACGGGAGACTTTCTTGATGTAGAACAGGCTTTTGATCGAGTCTGGCACCCAGGACTGCTATACAAGATTCGAAAATTCCTACCCCCTAGATACTTCATCATTATCCGTTCTTATCTCTCCGACAGATTATTTCAAGTAAATTACAACGGCGCTTATTCATCCCTATTCCGTCAGTCTGCTGGTGTACCTCAGGGTAGTATCCTTGGTCCTATCCTTTATACAGTTTTCACAGCTGACATCCCAACCCATCCTAACACTATCCTCACCACGTATGCCGATGACGCATGCCTATGGTCAGTGAACAATGATCCTTACATTGTATCCCAAACCCTCCAGTTCCACATCACCCTTGAAGAATGGTGGCAAAATTGGAGGATTAAAATTAATTTCAATAAATCCCACCAAATCACATTTACCCTTCGTCGTAAACCAATGACCTCTTGCCCGTTGATCCGTTACTTAGGACTACATCTCGACAAACGACTGATATGGAATCCTCATACAAGACTGAAAAGACAGGAAACTGCTCGTCGATTTCGACTATTACAACATTTACTAGACAAACGGTCTAAATTGGCAATCTATTACAAAAAGACTGATCTACATGGCTATTATAAGGCCTATCTGGACATACGGAGTTGAGCTTTGGGGCTCCACTAAACTATCAAATTCCTCCCGAATCCAATCCTTACAGTCCAAAATCCTTCGTAAAATCCTTAACGCTCCTTACTTTCCCACAAATCAAGTCATCCATCATGACCTCAATGTCCCATATGTTGCCGATTTGACCAAAACCAGATACCATTCCTTCCATGGAAAACTTCCCAACCACCCAAATCCACTTATTTCTAACCTGGCTTCTCCTTCATTACCTAACAATCCTCCTAGGCGTCTGTAAAGAAGATGGCCTCGGGATCTTCTCCTCTAGAAATGTTATTGGAGTTCTACCAATGGGTAGATTCTCCACATGTTTGTATCATGTCACTATCTCGCAAATTTACTTGCTGTATATATGTTATACAGTTGTAAATAACAATAAAAAAATGATAAAAAAAAAACAACATTGTAATTGTTCTAAAGGGACCTAGTCCCAAAATAATAAACTATTTTTCATTTCACATGGAAACAAACATTGTCAGTTTTACTCCTGAAAACTTCATGTAATACTATGGGTGTTCAAAACAATTGTCAAGAAATTATATAAAAATAAAAAAAATCCGACACCATATTGCCTAGGAAACCTTTTTAAACTAAACTTAAGAATTGTTCATAAAAACACCCGCAGTTTCTTCGCGAAAAGGTGGGGAAAAAATGACAGCATGAAAATGAAGTTAGTAAATCTCGCATGACCGAAACGTTTAATAACGTACAAATCAGTAATCATTATTCTGAGAAATTCGAGGTCCAGTCGGATTTAAAACAGGGAGATTCTTTATCACCTATATTATTTAATATAGCACTAGAATACGTCAAAAGTGTGATGAATACCGGGTTTAACTTTGGGTTGTAAAATACTGGTGCTTGGGTAGGCTGATGATTATTGGGTGAGGACAAAGAAACTATAGAACTAAATACAACCGCGTTAATAAATTTCAGTTCCATATTTATTTTATTTTATTGTATAGCTTAGTAACGAGCGTATCTCTAACATGTTAATAAACACTGAACCGACGGCTAAACGGCCGAGGGGTAGTACGATACGTAGATGGGAGGATTGGGTTTGGAGGGGCATCACTGGAAGGATGTATGTAGAGAGTGATCGATGGCATCAGTATCGAACCTTCGGGTTCGTTAGGCCTTTATTATTATTATTAAGCATAAAAATATGAAAGTAGTCTTTTTTTCCAATTCGAAGGAACCAATTCAAAAGCTTTATAATAATAGTTACTTGGTTCCTCCATCCAATTGTTACTCAGGGAACCGTTATTAAGATACGTTAAATAGATAAAATTACAACGGTCTAGATTTGACTTATAAAGTGTGGTGTGGAATCAGGTTTCCTTATACATACATTCGTCTAAATTCCCTGCCTCATAAACAACAAAAATGTTCATACTCTGGTCCTATTCCCAACTGATATAATTTTAAAATATTTATTCTAACACTTGAGTTAATTATTGATTCCGAAGATTTGGGAAATTATTTAGTTAACTATACAATAGAGAGCACAGATATTTATTTACTGGCAATTCTAAAAAAATAATAATTGAACACAAACGAGTGGCTGCAGAACGAGTGCTTGCTAAATGTTCATAATTGTATCCAAAAATCGACACTCGACCACAAATTCAGTCCAACTTGCACAACCCGATTCCATCCACACCGCTTTCCCCTGCACCAATATGTCCTAGTTTGGCAAATATGTAGCAGTGTGAATTTTTGTCTGTGATAATGAAATTTAGGATGGTTATTTATACTAAACTTAAAACACAAGAGCTAATCAGACGATTCGGCCAACTTTACTGACTACTCAGCAGGACCTCTAATCTATCAATAGGAAACAAACTCCTAATTTATATGACTATCCTCAGACCTATCTGGACCTTCGGACTTGAACTTAGGGAAACAGCTTTGAACATAAAACGCATCCAATCATTTCAATCCCAAATCCTCAGAATCAAAGTCAATGCGCCCTATTACGTTTCCAAGAGAACAATACACCATGAATTTCATATCGTTTTGTCCTTGACCTCATAGCAACCAAATTCCCAAAATTCCATATAAATTTTTTTAATCATTCTAATCCTTTGGTCAATCATTATCCAGTTCTACCCATCGTTACAATCGAAGGATGAAACGTGGGCAAGAAGGCAATGGCCAAGAGACCTTTTGTAAAATAAAATCAACAATTGGAGTTCTGGTTATGACTAGATGCTCCATTCATGTAGAGTAATTGCGTCTTTTGTGCACTTACTCAGCCTCCACTGGCTCATTACCAGTGACGCGGCGAGAGGGCTCTGGAAAGGCCCTGCCATACCCCTCATAAGTGGGGGATAGAGGGAGCTCGGGGATCCTCAGTTCCAGATTGTAAATATTGTATATATTTTATTTTTCTTTCATTAATTATGTTTCAAACAATGTAATGAGTAAATTATATTCATTATATATATACATATAGAGATTTTGTTTATTTATTTTTATCATATTTTATTTTATTTATATGTTTTTATTTTATATTATTTTACTTAATATCATTCTTTTTTTTTCGTCCGAACGTGTTCAATTACCACTACTACTCATTGCCCAAGTTTGTAGTAGATTGTAATCCTTATCAATAAATAAAGTAATTAATTAATTGAAGGATGATTATTTCGTCTTACTTTCGTTTTGAGGGTTCGTAAAAAAAAAAAATCGAGAAACATTATACACACTTATACCAAAACCGCGTCACTTAAATCAAAACTAATATTTCATTAATAATATAATTTGTCTCTTCCTCGTCCCCAAAAATCATTCTTTCGCCAAAGCAATTTTAATGAATTTTTTTAATTCTTCATAATTAGATGGAGGATCTGTTTTTAAAAGCTTCACAAACGGACCATTTTTTTTCCATTTATTTGGAAGGGTTTTTGGTACTTCATTATCTGTAATATTTGCCTTTAGGTGGTTGGGTTGGATTGATTACTAGTGGCGAACTTTACAGATAAATCACATTACCGTGAAATTTTGGCAAATAAAGCGCACGCGGTCGACTGATTTATTAGCTACCTGCAAAAAAGCGACCACTTAAATGTTTGCTTTGCAGAGGAGAGCAACCCGCTGGTGATAGAGGTATAAAGCACATAAGAAACTCTTTCTTGAATCAGGTCAAATCGGCAGGTAGGTAGGTGGGTAGATTCCTCACCAACGATTTGTGGCTTTAGGGCCACAAACTTATTAATTCCGGTATTACATGAACATTAATAACTAATGCTAACATGGAATATTTCTACACCAATGCACTGTTTTAAAAGTAATCGATAGGATTGATTGACCTTTTTGGTACAATTGAAGGTTTCTAAGTTCTTAATAGGGGTATTCATGATGTTGTGTTAAATGTTA
>NW_027106674.1:1759109-1760448 GCF_000696795.3 Halyomorpha halys
ACGGCAAAAGAAGGCAATTTTTTTCGATTTAACACGAGTTTTTCCATTTAACACGCTTTAACATAGATCATGAATACCCCTAATATATACATACGGTCGAAAAACACGGTAACTGCAGAAATACAAGCTTTGCAATGATAAATTGTTCATGAATTACAACATTTTACCTTCAACCCATAGTCACTTACTAAAGCTTAATATTGAAATTATTCTCTTAGGAATACAAATTACCAAAAGATTCTTTCAACAATTCATGAAATCAGCCTTAAAAAAGCCGGTGATGCCAGAAACTTCAATTTCGACCGAATGCGGTTGAAGATTTTTTTTTTCTATCCACTTGCGAATTAAATAATATTCATTGCTTTGTCATTCGCGAACACTTATTTTTCCTAAAAAATATTTTATTTCAATTAAATGAAAAGAAGTGGACTCCTTGTTTAGAGCGGACTAAATTCCATTAGAATGCAAAATACAACCTCTAAAATATAGAGATAGGAGCATGAACTTTGTAGTTGTATTATTTGTAATTTGTAGTTCAAAATCTTTAAGGGATTTTTTTATATATCTTTATTGAAATTTACCACTGTACATAATAATACATTCAGTAAATTTGATGTAAGTTTATAATTGAGTGATACAGGCGTATAGAGAAACTACCCATTGGTAGCACTCTAATAACATTTTTACAATTGAAGGTCTTGCGGCCATCTTCTTTTCAGGCACCTCGGAGGGTTATCAGGATTGGAAGAGGAAGCAAGGTTAGAAACTAGTGCGTTTGGTTGGTTAAGGAGCTTATAATGGAATGAATGATATCTGGTTCGGGCAAGATCGGTTACATAAGGAACATCAAGGTCCTTTATATATCATTTTATTTGTGACGAAGTAAGGATTTTACGAAGGATTTTGGATTGTAAGGATTGGATACATGAGGAATTCGAAGGTTTAGTGGACTTACAAAATTAGGATTAGATTTTTGTCTTTATTTTGGTTGAAGGAAGCACTATTATAATGTTATACCTTCATTTATATAGATTTCAGAGAAAAAAATCCCCTTTAATACTTTAATAGAATATAAACAAGAACACTATCTTTTAAAAATAAAAATTGATAAAGCAAAGCTACGAATTTTAGCTTTCTCGGATCTCAACAATCATTAACTTATGATATGTATGAGAGGCACCAGCTGGAGTTTTTTAACTTAAAATAATTTCCTTTGTCGGCATACCAAAGATACCGCCGGACCTAGGCAAAAACCCGTCGGCAACAGATCTAAAGTAATGTACAAAGACATATAGATAACAGAGGGTATGTACCCTCTGGGAACCATTAACCGTCTAGG
>NW_027106674.1:1760683-1774796 GCF_000696795.3 Halyomorpha halys
GCCGGTTTTCTTCAAAGAAGAAACTTTTAAAGATGAAAGGTAGGACTTTCGTCGAAGATCATTGGACCTTCTCACCCCCTCTGAAAATAGAGGACCCAATCAGAGGACAGAAATCAAAAAGAAGGAGGAGTCAGAAGGAGAGGGGAGAAAAGTAACAAAAGGGCAGGAAAAAGAGTTTTTGAATACAGTCAAGGAGAAACAGGGAGTGGATACAGTCAACGACAGTGAAGGAGAGACAGGCAGAGTGGAAAGAGAGAGTCAAGGAGGACAGTCAAGACCGGAGGACAGTCAAGGGGAGGCAGGAGTGGACACAGTCAAAGAGACACAGGCTGGGAGAGATGGACACCTGAAGACAGGCCGGAGGAAGAGAGAGCAGCAGCCAAGAGGCCATATGAACGCCCTTACACGACAACCGCCGACAAGCCTGCCGATTTGCCGAAACAAGTAAGACCTTTTCTGATGTAATTAGAATGGCAGTAGTAGAATTAATAACTTAGAGTCAGTATAAATATCAAATATCTCAACTGGTACTTCTCAATTCATTCTCTTATAATTAAAGTATAAGGATATAAGTTTACCGTGCTCTCTCATAATAGTATTCTTGATAATGTGTATATAATTGTAAATATAAAATATGTAACGAGGATTTTACTTTATAATTAATAATCCCTGCATGCCGCCTCATATATATAGCATAGTAAATTGGTGAACACGATACCGTTGGAAAGGAACTCCAATGAGTAATTATGATATTCATATCTAGCATACCACGGCGGGGGTTTTCAGATGGTATCTGGGGGTTGAATTAAATATAGCGCATCCCTTTTCAGTCAGTTCCCATCAGGGACCGATAGAGATACAGAATACAAATAAATATAAATACATAATATAAATATATAAATACAGATACATATATTACATTAATAAATGAATACATTTCAATATAACAACGTGTACGGGGAACCCCAAATCGGGCTTAGAAACCCCGAAGCCCCGTACACGGTACTTAGTGGTTTTGATTATCATTCAAACAAAAGTTCCTCGCCACACGAGCTGTAAAAATTGTATGATAAGGATTCCAAGTTGATCATAAATTAGTTCTTAGAATATATATTTTTATATAAGCAATCCACATACTACACACATACCACATAGATGGTAAAAATTCTTCTATGCAAAATGTCGTTCAATCGGACACATTCCTTGTATCATTAATTTCTATACTGAAGTATATCAGCTGATATGATATTAATAATTAATATTTTTAAAAAAATGAAATAAAAGTTGATTGATTACAGAAAGTGATATTGATTCTCGTAATAAAAGATAAATAAATCAAATTTGCTATTCGTACACATTTATTTTCTTTTAGTAATAAAATATTCAAGGAATGTGTGGGCTATTGTCGTTTAGTAAATTTTCCAAATGATCTGGAAATCTAGTGTCTATCAAATGCCTACAATCTGTCAAGTATGTGTTCAACAGTTAGTGGTAGGTTGCTGCATAATCTACGTGTTGATATAGATGTTCCTGAAAGCAGTAAGTATTCATGGGTTAGTCGAGTTTGTCCAATTCGTTTTCCAGTCATGAACTACTTCATGTCGTATGCGTTTATGGATCGATGATTTCCATGGTAGTACTGTAATTAATCTCTATTAATTTGTTTCTGTTGTCTGTCATTTATTAAATACCAGAGCACGGGCGTTATGGGGCAATCTAAGCATTCAGATGGCAGGATCAATGATTTTGCTTTTGCTCTGACGATATATAAGAGATACGGACATTCAAGAAATTACAGGTGCTTCAGCAATATCCCGTATCAAGAAAAGGATTAAGTTTGAAGTACATCTTAACCTTTGAGCTCTGAATACTCCCGGTCGAAATGGAACCATGGGTATCGCTGACCTTTGCTGGAGCCGAAATACTTTTTTAAAAACACTGAAGTGACTATTCAAGGCGCAAACAGTAATAAATTATAGTAATTCTTTTGTATAAGGTTACATAAATAAAGAATGTTATTTTTGAGTATTGAAATTATTTATTATAAACATTAAAAAATTAATGATTTAATGGTGTGTGAAAAATTTCAAAACAATTATCGATACATAGACGGACAACGCACTTTTTGCATTCGTATTGCTTATTGTTCCTCTTACTTTTTACGCAAACAACACACTTTCTTCTTGTCAACTGTTTAACGCCCGCACGATTCTCACATTTCAATAAAAAATTTCTTTCAATTAGCCGAAACGGTAAATCCTCAGATTTTCTTTTTCCTCCTGCCACCCTTCTACTTGGAGGATATTTTCGTAAAATTTCTTCCATTTGCACTAAATGAAATTCACTAAATTTTTTTTTTAATAATTTATTTATGGTTATTTACAACTGTATACACATACATACAACAAGTAAATTTGCTGTAGGTGACATAGTGACATGATACAAACATGTGGAGAATCTACCCACTGATAGAACTCCAATAACATTTCTAGAGGAGAAGATCTCGAGGCCATCTTCTTTTCAGACGCCTAGGAGGATTATTAGGTAATGAAGGAGAATCCAGGTTAGAAACAAGTGGATTTGGGTGGTTGTGAAGTTTATTATGGAAGGAACGGTATCTGGTTCTGACCAAATCGGCAACATATGGAACATTGAGGTCCTGATGGATGACTTGATTTGTGACAAAGTAAGGAGCATTAAGGATTTTGGACTGTAAGGATTGGATTCTGGAGGAATTTGATGGTTTAGTGGAGCCCCAAAGCTCAACTCCGTTTGTCCAGATAGGCCTTATAATAGTCATGTAGATCAGTCTTTTGTAATGGATTGCCAATTTAGAATAGTCGGAATCTACGAGCAGTTTCTTGTCTTTTTAGTCTTGTGTGAGGATTCCATGTCAGTCGTTTGTCGAGATGAAGTAACGGATCTGTTCGACAGGAATAAGTGGGGTATTATTACAGGATACTGTAGGACAAGAGGTCATGGGTTTACGTCGAAGGGTAAATGTGATTTGGTGGGATTTATTGGAATTTATTTTAATCCTCCAGTTTTGGTACCATTCTTCAAGGGTGGTGATGAGGAAGTATGTAGGGGGTAGGAATTTACGGAAATTTTTGTTTAGTACCAGATTTTGATGTAAAATGTATGAGTTATGTAAGACTAAATCAAACAAGTGGAAAAACAATTTTTTATACCATTTAAGTGTACTTAAAGAGAATGCACGTAATTTGGGATTTCCGTTTCGGAAATATTAGTCCACACGGATGACTCTCGCCAATCGCATATATTCGGCCATAGAGCTCAAAAGGTTCATCTTTATCTATATTAATTCTCAGTAGATAATCAATAAAAGTAATCAAGAAGGAAGCAGTTGGAGGATGACTATAACTATCCATCCTCATCCTCATCTGCCACGAGCCAGAGGAGTAGAGTGGAGTGCTACCTGCACGCAGCTGGCCCTTGCCACCTGTCGCCCCAGCTGGTCCCACCCCACCTGCTCCACAGATTTACAAATACCACCACTAATCCATTAGCTCTCATCTCTAATTAACTCGTGAGCCACTAGTGGTGGGATTAGTAGCTTCATTCAACCCTTCTTCTAGCACCCCTTTCTCTTTTAATAAACTCCCCCATCATCACCGTAAGTGCTAGCCATTATACCTTCTGATCTTTATCATTTCCTACCTCTCTGCTGTTAAAATATGTAAAAAAAAACAGCTTTCGATTAGATTATTACAGTTTTTACAGGATTAAGTGTTCAAAACACAGATCAAACAACGTTGGTACGTACCTGCTCACTTAACAACTTGATAAATTATAATTCATTTTAACTAAATAAAGATGAATTTAGGTTCTTTCAATCAGCAATATCGGATATTATACAAAACATATGGTTGCACATTATATAAAACATATGGATTGTAATAAGTAATAAACCTGATGAGAAAGCTTGTTCTTTAAATTGAAATTTAGTTTAATTTAATAATATGTTAATATATATAAAAAAATTTTTTCTTTTGTATTACTAGATTAGTATTAAGATTTTGATTCGAAACAGAAGTTTAAATTCACTTAGAATATAGCTCTAAACCTGATTACAAATCGATTTTTTCTTAAGATGAAATACCAATTTAAATTCCACATTCTAAAGGAATTTAGTAAACAAAGTTAAAAGCATTAAGCTATTAACGAACGAAACAACTTACGTATTCCCAAACGATGTACTAGACGGAAAACATCTAAGTTAACTACTAACCACTAGGTTAACTACTAACCTCTAAGTTAACTACTAACCACTAGACTAAACAGTCTAAGTTAACTTCAATTAAAAATGCTAGTAAGAATTTAATTCGAGTGTCCCAATAATGAAATATGGTGGTTAGTCTAAATACTGATATTTTTGCATTATATTTTGATTCTGAAAATATTGCTGTATTCAAAAATTATTTTTTAGAAGAGCAAGGTTGCTTAGCAACACCTTCATTACTAACCAGTCAAGCAGATTTATGTATTCAAATTAGCCCAATGCTTAAAATTATATCTCGGATAGAAGGAATTAAATCTAATACAACTTTAATACAAATTTAATCTTTCATTATTGTTTTTTATAGTAAATCCTTTATTTGTAGAGAAAATTCTGATTTATCGCGGATATAGACAAGTTTTTGCAAAGAAATGGGGCGCGTGAAATGAGGATATCAGCATAGGAAGAAATTATGACCCTCATTTATCCGGATGATTTGGACTTGATTGGGAACTCTGTGACCGATGTCCAATCGAAACTAAATATTTTAAATATATACTGCAAATCAAACTCCTTGACCGTTAATACAGAAAAAACAAAACTGTTAAAAACGGGTAGGCCTAAAAGAAGCAAAAGTTTATGTTTCCTGGGGAGTATTATTGAAGAAGTACCTGTATAATAAATACTTTGGTATAAAGTACCAAGTTTAGTAAGTTTAGTTCATGAGGACTTTTTAACAGTGCGATGAAGCATATAGTATCTCAAAGTAACTCAAGCATCGGGGCGGTACTAAGCAGCTGTGCGAAGGCTGAAATAATCTCATGGGATGCCAGGCAGAATCTTTACGAGTCGACAATGTTGAGTTGTATTCTCTACGCTGCACCTATTTCGGCCACGAAGCACATAGAGGAATTGGAAAATATACAAGCTAGGTACTACAAGCGACTACTATGTTTGCAACGAAACACACCACACTTTAAGGTAGAATTAGAAATGGCACCTATTCCTTTGGGATATCACGTATTAATACAAACTCTATCTTGGCTAATAAAAATACTTAACATTAGTTGTATTCGCTTCATGAAACAATGTTATTTAAATCTACTGCAGCTAAACAGTAGCAACGCGGATAAGACAAATATTGAAGAGCTTCGGAATGTTTGACCCGATACTACTTGATGATGCGGTAAGTATCTAAATTAGAATGAGGAAGATCTTGGATAGATACAGGGAATTTGTCATGGATAAAGACCTCTTGTTATTACGAGAATAGACATACAAGGTCTTCATTAAAACTGATGCTCCTCAAAGCTACCTAAAAATCAGCTGCTCTATAACTCAGTTGATAATAATTGCCCAACTACGACTCTCCGGTAAATATGAAATTACTCAAAGTGTCGGTTCATACAAAAATAATTTGGACCCACAGAAGTTTTGTCCAGCTTGTGATGGAACGGCAATGGAGGATTGTTTCAATTTTTTTACAAATTGCCACACGTATCATGAGAACCGAATCCGATACATGCCGAAACTAAGCAATCATTTGTATGAATTTCTGTCTGTACCCTCAGAATTGGATCTTAAACTTCTTTTTATATAGGTAACGCAAAACCTTTTGCTTAGAGCTGGATACCTATCGTTTCAATAGGATGTATAGTTTATGTATAGTATAGTTTAATTAAATATGAAGTGACGTTTTTGTTTTATTCTAACGAATGTAGATCACCCAGCTTGGATATATTGTTTATTATTAGTTCATATAAACGATCTTTAACTCACCATTTATGTAAAATTATTACAATCGATTAATTATTTTATGTATTTCACTGACTAACTCTATTACCAATACCTCGTACGGAGGTTGCCCCAAAAACAAATAAATAAATTATTATTACTATGGTAAAATGCTGCTCTTATCAAGTTAACTATACACAGTGACTGGATACATAGTCGTTAATCATTCTTAACTACTTAGGTAGCTCCAATTAACAAAAAGGCTTAGCCAAAAACTATATTGCTGTTTAGGAAGTATAATAATGCAGCATTTTTATTTATACTTTTTTTATACCAGATCGGCCTGGTGGTTCTTGCATGGTTAATATATCACTTAATTTTTTTTTTACTAAAATTGATTATGGAGAGTATAGCCTCTGGCAAAAAACACCCCTAACAATTCACAACGCTATAAACATCGAAAAATTGAAATAATAACGATGAATTAATTTGTGAAAAAAAATTAATATATATAAATGACGAAGAGAAAAAATAAATAAAATAGTAGTAATCACAATAATAGAATAGGTAACTATAGAATTCCTAACAAGATTTCTTCAAGAAGTAGTCTGGGCTCTAGTCTTCGAAATGAGGTTGGGTTTTCCAAGTTCTAAGCTACTACTCCTTTAACTGTCGGTAACTGGGCTCAAAAATGCTTTCAGTAGATGTTTGTAAGTCGATATAATTGTCCTTAAAAATTCGCCAAGGGAGACATTTCGTAATTAAAATTATTACATTTTTATTTATTTAATACCAGATCAACCAGGTGGGCTTTACATGGTTGATGTAAGAGGTACATTTTTTTTTACAATTGATTATGGAAAGGGGGTATAGTCCCATACAAAATACACCCCTAACTATATACAATGTTATAAATAACATAAAAAGAGATAAAATAAATAGATTAAATTAATAAGGATTTAGTGAATGACATAAAATTCCATAAGACTCTTCCAGTAAAAGGATTATTAAATTAAATTAATAATTCCTAATAAAAGATAAAAGTAAAGTTAATAACAAAAACAATGACATTTATGGATTTATCAACATAAATAATAGACTTCTAATGGGGAAAAAATAAATAAATTAAGATAAAATAAAATTTTAGAGTGACAATAACAGAACTGATAGATATAGAATTTATAACAGGGTTTCCTGCAGCAGCAGGGGCTTCTATCTTCAGGTTATGGTTGAGTTTCCCAAGTTGTAGGTCACTACTGCTTTAACTGTAGGAACTGGGAGTGGAACCTCATGAACATTTTTTTGATGTAATCCTCTATTCTCTCTATTTGCAATTCCCGATGCAATAGGCAGTAATTATAATTACGTTGATTCACAAACATCTAGTAAATGCATGTTTGTGAATATTTTTAAAAAAATTACAATTACGTCATTATACTCCCGACACAGCGATATGATAGAAACCCATTTTTCCAATCTTTAGTTAAATCCAAATGTTCTCATTCTGTTTAATTATATAGAAACAACTAATTTTTATTTGTAAAGATTTTGGAATAAAAATAATTTTAAAAATTCATGTCTACTACAGTCACATTGGTGTTGGACACATAGCTCCTAAGATTCGACCTCTAAAGTATTTCAGAGGAATGGATGCACTTACACAAGAGTTTAGCAATCAATGTGATTTTGGTAAGAAGAATAAATCTAAATTTGTAATTAATAATTTTATTTTTAATTTGTAGCAGAAGAAGTTTGAATTACAAATTTTCATGTTAGAATAGAGATAATTAAAAACTACCTTAAATCTACCTTCAGTGAGTAAAGGTAGTTTTCGTTTTTTTTTTTTGTTTTTTTTGGAGGGGAGGAGGGTGAGAGAGAGGGGGAAGTAAGTGAGTCACTAACACGGTGAACGTAGAATTAGAGGTAGTTTTTTTCCCCAATATTTGTATGTACTTTTTCTTTCCGGAAGTAATCATTTTTAGTTTGTTGCAGTGTATATATATTTTAGAGGTATATATAAGGTAATATAGGAAGAATAGTTTGTAGAATTATACAATCGTAATGCCTTATTCAGATTGACAGGATCATACAGTTTGAAACAATTTAAAGTTAGTTTAATTTCGAATAGGATGCCAAACATTTGACCATTAGACCATATAAATATGTTTTTGAATTTTCATCAGGTTTAAATAAAGAATATAACAAAGAAGTTTACACACGTATTACATAAGAATTAATAAAACTGTTATTACCATCGAAACTAAATTTAAAAACCCTATTACTTAATCTGTGGAGCGGGGAAGCTCAGTTAGTAAGGCACAGTACTACTAACTCCAAGGATCTAGGTTCAAATCCGGCTGTGACAGATAATTATATATTCTGCTACTGTAGTCGTGGGTTAACCGACTGACTCAAAAGGTGAGTGCCCTTAATGCAGGAAAAATCAGGTAGAAAAGCGTGATCATGAACAAATAACCTCCTTGCACAACCGTAGTTCAAGAAACAGTACTTCATTGCAAAGTACTGAATCCCTGACCCTTCATGTGTAGAGGTACACTGGTTTATTACTAAAGTTTCTCCCACATAAGGCAGACGTAAGTACACCATATAACACGAAAACCATATAAAGTTCGTTGAAATGATAAGGATGTAATAATCCTTTTGAAACTTTGAAGTTTGCTAATAATCCTAATAATCGTTTTTGTGTATATTAATGTTTGCTAGAAATTTTAAAAAAATGGTACTTCAGTCATTCAGTACGGAATGAAACTATTTAGTTGATTGGTTAACGAATCACAATTACATATCATGGCTAATACCAATTATAAGAAACAATCAATCGATAGACTGTAGCTATATGAATAGAAAAATACTAATAAAAGTTAATAATAGTTAGCAAATGAATATAGATTATGATATATATGGTATTTACACTGGTCCACAACACAACTTCAGAAACCTAGTCTGTTCAAATACTGAAGTAGTTTGACTTGAACATTTATTTAAAATATATATATTTTATGTAAAAAATGATTTTCTAACCCTCCTAAATTTTTAAGTAATCAATAATAAACAAGTAATTGGCTTAATAAAATATTTAAAATGGTAAAAAACCGAACAGGATACATGTCTATTATGAAACATTTATTTGTACTCACAAGCACCAGACTTTTCTCTTGAGATGTTCCATGGAACACTCGAAATTTGGTAATGACACTCCAATACCTCGGTGGCAGGAACTGATATATGCTGTAAACCTTGTAGGATGTCTCCAGAAAAATTTTCAAGCTATTTACTGATCTCGGACTAACCTCATCAGGCTGACGAAACTTGTCCACAATGGACATTAAGAACTACACCAGTGTAACTACAGTTTGAATCGATTATCAAAACATCTGGATGCAAGTTAAATGTTATAATGTTTGTTTCGTATCGCAATGCCATTCCAAAGAAGAAAAAAAAGCTACAAATTATAATACATAAAAAAGAATAATATTCCACCTTAGTAGGAATATTAATTTTATTTTATGGTTTCCCAGCATTCCACAGTGATAGCGAGAGGTTATGTGTTGGTTAACCAATAGAGGTTTCGTGCCCGCCTAACTCAATCGTCCCAACAGAAATAAATATTCAATGTAAATACAAGTTTTTTTTTTGAAAGGAATATGGTCCGGGTGCGGTCAAGAAAAACTTTTCTTGACCGCACCCGGACCATATTCCTTTCATCTTTACACACGGTCAATCAATAATCTTCCAAGTTTTTTTTTTGTTTTTTTTTAAGAGGTTTGAAAACAAAAAAAATCGAAGTAGCAGCCACTACTGATATTATGCCTATAAATAATTCCGGAAATTCGTATGAAGTTGTAAAGTGTGCATTCTTAATAAAAAATCATAAAGATCCAAAAATGATTTCTTCCTTCATCAAATACTTAAGAAAGTACGGTAAGAAGTGAAATAAAGCTTAGAGATAGGTGGCCTAGCCCAATCATTAGAAGAAAACATATAGAAATTGTTTTCTTGATTATTACTTTTACAAAAAATCCTTCGTAAAATCCTTAATGCTCCTTACTTTGTCACAAATCAAGTCATCCATCAGGACCTCAATGTTCCATATGTTGCCGATTTGGCCAGAGCTAGATACCGTTCCTTCCATAATAAACTTCTCAACCACCCAAATCCACTCGTTTCTAACCTGGCTTCTCCTTCATTACTTAATAATCCTCCTAGGCGTCTGAAAAGAAGATGGCCTCGAGATCTTCTCCTATAGAAATATTATTGGAGTTCTATCAGTGGGTAGATTCTCCACATGTTTGTATCATGTCACTATGTCACCTACAGCAAATTTACTTATTGTATATATGTGTATACAGTTGTAAATAACAATAAATAAATTATTAAAAAAAAAAAAGAAAAGAAAAAAAACTTTCACGAATGTCTGAATTGGCGAAACGACTACTAGTGAGTCGTTTTTTAATTAATATTACCTTACTTCATAATATGTTTTTTATTTTTTCATGTTGGTGATTTCGCTACACTCAACAATATTACAAACAATTCTAGAGGTAACATATTCCATAGGCAAAAGAAAATTATGGTTCATAAAGAACCTTAGATGTAATTTATCTTTTTTTTTTTATTTTTATTTTATTAAAGTGTCTACTTATATTTTAACAAGAACGTGAACCCTTATCGGAATATTATCATTTTAGAATCATGACATTTTCAGGAACGGTAATTAATCAGCACGCCATTGCACAGCAGAGTGAAATCAAATAGTCCAGAGTATTTGGAATTCGTGGTCAATATAGAGGGAAACGGGGTTGACAAACGTGTCTGGACAGAGAGAGCTCTGAAAGTACAACACCAACAACTTAAAGTACAACCCCTGGCCCCTGTTTCATAATGAAAGCTAATAGTATTAGTTCAAAAGCACTAATACTTATTTTTTTGATAATAGAGATGACTATTAGTGATGTTACAGGAGTTCAAAAGTACTAAAGTACAAGTTACTATTGTACAAGTCAGTGTGATTGTATTAAGATAAATCTACAAGACTGATAGTATTAGTTTGTACTTTATAATGAAATAGGGCCCAGGATACCTGCCTTGTGCCTAAAACGTATAATACTATACTATATTATACCTACAATACGTATAATATAAGAGAGAAATTTTTATTTGCTACGTGAATACAAAGCTTGCCTTCCTTTGGTAACATGGAAACATAATTAAAATACCAGAGTGATGCAATGATTCTGTACAGCAGTTCAATAATATGGTTGTAAATATTACAATTATAAAGAACATAAAATTTTGTTACTTAAAAGTTTTGTAATAATATCTAACTGAGTATATTTCATTAATAATCAAAGATTTAGTCAATTTTTTTTTCCATTTTTTTTAATAGAAAAGAAAAAGGAAAATTCTATATTTACATATTCCATTTTATATTTTATCGTACAGTTTTAACATAGTCATTATAATTAAACTATGAAATTAAAATTAGTTTAAAGCACATTTGATACTAAATAACTTAGTTCAATTATTACTATTTAAAATATTTATTATACTTTTTGTTGTCAATATACTTTCACATAAATATTTTTTGTATAGTACTTGCCTACTGCTAAACGAAGCATGTTTGGTTATCAATATTTTTTTTTTTAATTTTCTTTAGCTTTATCAATTGTAGTATGCAACCCCCTTCCCTTTCCCATCTTTTCATAGATTTAAAATCTCTATTGAACTAATAATTTAAAAATAAAATGTCAAATGCTCTTCAATGTTTAATTCAGATTTACGATTCTCAAGTCCTCCGAAAGCTCAATCTAATGCTGCATTAAAGTCAAAATAAGTTATAAATGATCTTTCTCCTTTCACTTAATGAGAGCTATCAGTTCCATAACTCGAGAATAGTACAGTTCTGCTTAACCGGCATATCGCTACCGGTTATTTTCCATAAACTACCGGTTCCAGAATGGCCCACTTCCTCAGGAAACCTACCTCAGCTCCATGGCACTTTCCTACAGTTCATTTCCCTCTTCCCCTTTTAACAAAAGTTTCGTTTCGTTCCAACTATTAACTATCAAAGGGGGAGCCATGCTTCTCTCTCCCGTTCCATTTGATAATTTCAGGAAAGACTGTGAACTCTGGAATTATGAAGCTTTCTCCAATATCACTCAGGGTTTTCCGTGGATGTTACGTTTTACCACAAAGAAGAAGGAAGACTCAATATTTTATTACATCAATGTTTTCTTTGTTTATTTATTGCGAAATATATTATCACAATCTCACTTCATTAAGATAAGGGTTACCAACTTTTCAAGACTTCGTCAGAGTTCGAGATTTATCGAAGATTTAATTTTTCATTTAAAAATTAATACGATAAGGCAGACTAATATAGATCTAATTACTACGGTCTGGCAGCCCATGCTCAATTCTTCAATTGGCCTCATGAAAAAAAATTTAGGCCATTTCATCTTTTTTATGTCTACCCCTTACCTGGCCATTTCTGATAGACGAGTGTAGAAGGGATTAGTGCTAAAGGTGACCAACCTATTCTAAGCAGTGTGGGAAGGTCAAGTTCTCAAAAGTAAACCTGCAGACTCAGGGTTGATAAGGTGACGCCTTAACACACTCACGCTATAACGGACTCATTATTTTACTTGACCAGTAAACGACACGTTTTCACTGAAGGAACTCAAATGACTTCATTCACAAACAAAACCCATTTCAGTTGCCCTTAAGCGGTCCCATCCGAAGGGCCTTCAACAATAGAGATTTCTATGCTACTTCACAGAACTTCAACCAGTGAAATAGTTTATGTAAGAAGAATGCTTCTAATTGGCCGGGAAAATCATATAGAATTGACTTAGCAGTGCTGCCCCATACATAATTTAGAGAACCGACTCATCGATTACATGATGGAACTGCTGTAAATCGCCGAAATTCCACGTCCAACATAAGAGTTAGGCTTTTATACACAAATAATTAGAGTAAAAAAATCCTGAGGTAAGGACACTTCATGATTCTGAAAAAGAGTCTAGGAATTGATTTGGTCAGACTAGCCAACAAAAGACTTACAAGACTCAATAACTAAAAAACATACGAATGTAAAAATAGGTTTTTTTTTAAATTGCCTATACACTCCTTCATGGAAAATGTTAGCAATATGTTATAGAAACCTGAAGAAAAAAAATTACGAGACAAAAAAAGTTACTCTGCACAGAAATCCACATCTGGATACAAGTATACCTTGTATAAGAATTAATTATGCTCCGATCCTCGTGATAATATTAAGACAATAACCTGAAAGAGTAATAACCAAATGCTTTACCACTAAAAGGAAAGATAACAAGAGGACAATCTAGATTTGTAAAAAGGGCTCTCTGCAGAACATCGGTAAAATCGAGAAAAAAATGGCTAGATTTTTGAGGTAACGATATAAGACATATAATTCTATATTAGTTTGATATAATAAATACCTGATATAGTGATTAAGATAATATTAATAATACTCATTTTAATGGCTTAGAGTAAGAAGACAATGTGTGAACAGCAGTGAAGCAATTAATGACGCGTTAGAACCCATCAAGGTGTCTTTAATTGACTAACCCTTTTTTTATTACTTTTTTGTTTGTTGTTGTGCTGACAACAGAAGCATCAGCTTGGAGGATGCATTTTTTTTTTAGGGCCCGATGCTCCAGTAGTTCCGGTATCGAGGTTCACATCTGCCTTCCTACCCCTGTCCTGAGTGGTAGCTCCTTGAGGCCCACGTGTTCCGACCACCTGGTACACATCACTGGTAAATCACCTCTCTTCATTCAACCTTAATGTAGGCGGAGTTCATTTAATGACTGCTTCTAAAACTATTTATAGTTGACTAAGGGTTAAGGACCACATTGCAAAGTATTCATTTTTACATACAGCGAAGTATGGAACATCTACAAAAGAACTAGGTGGTCTATAAACCATAACGATACAGCAGAAGATAATAAAAGAGTATGGAAAATACTTTTAATACCTTAATACTCAAATCTTGGTGCCGCAAGCGAGAGATGGCGGTACCATAGGATGCCACAAGCATATACTAGAGATGGCACGGTACCATAGGATGCCACAAGCATATACTAGAGATGG